>NC_029790.2:18872567-18893835 GCF_000816755.2 Arachis ipaensis | reverse complement strand
ATAAACAAAATGAGAATAAATTAAATTTTTATAATTTATTCTAGTTTATCATCAAATAAAATATAAAAAACATTAATTTTTGTGTCTTGTTTTTAGTGTCCTATCTTATTCTCATAACTAAATACTAAACACAGCCTAATAGTAGTGGTTTACCAAAAAAATTTAATAATCATGTTCTCATAACGAAACGCAACCTAATAATAGTGGTTTACCGAAAAAAAAGTTTAATAGTAGTATTTAGTTCTAGTAATTGCTATTGTGCTCCCCATTTATCAATTAAATTATACATTTAGGTCTAGTTTGGATAAACAACTTAATTAAATTTTTTTTGAAAAAATAAATTAAATAATAAATGACTATATTAAAAGTAACTTATAAATAAGTTATTTTGTATTTGAATTTTTAGTTCTAAAAGTATTTATTTTATAAAAATATGATAAAAAGTAATAATATTATAAAAAAATTATTTTTTTTAACTTCTCTATAAATTCCTAAATAACTTTTTAAAAATTACAATTTGTACTTAACATTAATATTACTAATTTTCATAAGTCAAAAAAGTTCAAAAAAAAAAAAATTTTTTTAAGCTTCCCAAAATATCGATCATTCAAGTAGACAATTAGAATTATATTATGAGTGAAGGACTTGAACATCACTTTCATTTTGATCTTGCATATTTCAACTCAGCCTGTCATTCATTTCTGCCCATCCCATACTCCATGCCACTCTCAAAGGACCGTTTAATTTAATCTGTCTACCTAACATTTTAAATAATATCACAACCACTTCACAGTTGGGAATTTGATATTCCCCAAACTCTATCACTGTACTAGTTAAAGAGTTGGCTAACAAAAAACATTTTTCTTTTAATTGTTCAATTCAGGAAGCAGTTATATTTTTTTATAAAATAAGGGCAACTAAACATTTCTAAATTAGAGTTTCTATGCCCAAGCTTAAACTTATTTTATTGTTTCGAAAATTACTTAAAATGTTGATTTGGGCCTGAATGTAAGGTTCAGATTCTTTTGTATGGCAGCCTCCGACTTATTGATGTCGATGTGTCGTCTCTCCGAGTTCCTCGTGAAGAGGTGGGGGTGGTATTTGCAAGAGACTCTGATACTTAAGTTAGCAAGGACTTTAAACAGATTTTTTTAGTAGATTAAAACGTGAATATACTTAAGGAATGTCAGTGTATTTATAGTAGAGTAGGTGACCACCTTTTGAATAATTCTATCTTTATTGATGGATAATCATTCCCTTTATTTTGGGAGTTGTTGAGACCTATCTTTTACAGAAGATAGAGATAATAGGAGAGATTCGCGGAGGTAGTTTATTTGCTTGGGCAAGTAGAGCTTGAACTCCTTTGCGGTGTCCGACCTCTTTAAAGAGGTCGGGTACAGGTTGTAGACCTCCTTTATGGATTGGGTCTTTTATCTTTATTGGATCTGACTTTAGTTGTTGGGACAAAGTATGAACAATGCCCATGCTTGAGTCCTGAGTTTTTTAAGAAGTCGTACTCAAGCAATTTTGTGACTTTTGCTTTGACGTCAAGTACACTGTCTTTCTAGCGGTCGGGTACTCGACGTGTTTTAAAAATTTGAACGTTACCCTCTTTAAATGAGAGTTTAATTTTGCACGACAATTTCCTTGAATTACGCACATGTCTTTAATAGGGGTTAGGGAATGCTTGGGAAGAGTACGTTATCCTTTAGGAAAATGTGGTCGGAGATATAGACAAGATGTTCGACAATTTAAAGGTTCAAATCAAAGTCCTTGTCCCGGACTTTGATCTTTCCTTTTTCGGCCAAGACAATATTGTTGCTGACGGGAGGATCGAGTGAGGAGCCTTAACCTGACTTGAAGTCTCAACGCAGCCGACCTCCTCAAATCCCTGAAGTCCGTGTCGAGGTCGAAAATGCTAAAACTCTTTCCTCGCCTCTTGGTCTTATTCTGGCTGTCCCGGTCTCGATGCATCCTCTGACCCCTCCTGTTCGAGGTAAGGATGCCGAGACTGGTGAAGACCTCAATCCTCTACTTGGTGCTACTTCTTTGAATGCTCTTATGTTTTTATTTGGGATATTCGAAATGACCCGGCTTGTGGGTCTTATGACAGTTTATTTTTTGTAACAGTTAGTAGCTTTTTTGAACACTTTGCTTTTGTTATGGTTGCTTTTTTCACAACTTTATAAAGTAGTATTCGAGTTACTTTCTTGTATCTTAAAGAACTCTTCTGCTTTTTAAGCGAGTGAAGCTAGGTCCTTGAGGTTGAATATAGTTTGCTTGATTTCGGATCTTAGCAAATTTTTTAAGTAATAAATTCATTTATGAGTCTCCTTTCCTAGTTTCGACCTCGTATAGTCGGACTTTGTTAAGTTATTTTCACACTTCGTTTTTATCTGGCTTGTGGTTGAAGTCGGTTTTCATGAGTTGTTTTTATAACTTCTTACATTAATTTGTACCTCGTCGCTTCATCTTGCCGACAATTTTAGGTCGGGTAATGATTTTTGCAGTTTGTCGAGTTTAAATTAATGCGTTTTTAATAAGAAACTTTTGGCGAAAGAAATAGGAATTTTATTAATAAGCAAGAAATTCCTTTACATAAACCTACGTAGTAAGGACTTAAGTACCCCTAGCCCTTGTTTTGGTGACTCATTAAAATTCTTTTAAGAAAAAACTCTTTTTCAGGGAAAAAATTCTAAGGTCGGAAAAAAGAGTACACCAAAGAATAAGGTTTGCTATCTAGCTGTAGTACTTTCTTAGGTTACATGCATGCCAAGACCTCGGGAGCTCCCGTCCTTGGAGGTCAAACACTTTATAGTAACATTTGCCTAAGACCTTGACTACCTTCTAAGGTTCCTTCTAGTTTGCATCTAGTTTTCCTTCACCTGACTTTTGCACTTCAATGTCATTTCGGATCAGGATAAGATCGTTTGTGACAAAACTTCTTTTGATCACCTTATGATTGTACCTTAGAGCCATCCTTTGTTTTTGGGCTTCCTCTCTAATCCAAGTTCTTTCTCAGACTTCTAGAAGAAGATTGAGCTCTTCTTTTTGTGCCTGGACGTTAGCTCCTTCATTGTAGAATATAACTCTAGGTGATTATTCAGTAATTTGTATGAGAATCATGGCTTCCATCCCGTAAGCAAGTCGGAAAGGTGACTTCCCTGTTGTGGAATGTAAGGTGGTCCGATACGCCCATAGGACTTGAGGGAGCTCGTCAGCCCAAGCCCCCTTCGCGTCTTGTAGTCGTCGCTTTAGCCCAGCCAGTATGACTTTATTCACAGCTTCTTCCTGTCCATTGGCCTGGGGATGCTCTACCAATGTGAACTGATGTTTTATCTTGAGGTCAGCCACCAAGTTCCTAAAGGTTGAGTCGGTGAATTGAGTCCCATTGTCTGTGGTGATGGAGTAAGAAACTCCAAACCTTGTGACAATGTTCTTGTACAAGAATTTCCTACTTTTCTGGGTGGTGATGGTTGCTAAGGGCTCCACCTCGATCCATTTAGTGTAATAGTCAATCCCTACTATGAAGTATTTGACTTGTCCTGGAGCTTGACAAAATGGTCCGAGCAGATCGAGACCCCATTTTGCAAATGACCATGGTGAAATGATACTAATGAGTTCCTCAGGCGGCGCAACGTAAAAGTTGGCATGCTTCTGGCAATATGGGAACTTCTTAACAAACTCGGCCGCTTCTTTTTGTAAGGTCTGCCAAAAGAATCCAGCTTGGATTGCCTTTTTGGCTAGTGATCAGGCTCCCAGATGATTTCCATATATGTCATTGTGCACATCCTCTAAGACTTTCTTTGTGTTGGAGGTCAGAACGCACTACAAAAGAGGGGTGTTAATATCCTTCTTTTGTATAGGACATTGTGAACCAGTGTATAATTTTGTGCTTCCTTTATGAGTCTTCTGGCCTCCTTTTTATTCTCAGGGAGGACATCAAATTTGAGATAGTTGACTATAGGAGTCATCCATCCATCCCAAATTTTGACTAAATATGGTCATTGCCTCCGAATTGTCTTCCCCTTTTGTTATTGATGGTGCCTGCAGAGTCTCTTGGATAAGACTTCTATTGTTATCCCTTGGCTTGATACTGGCTAATTTAGAGAGGGTATCAACTCGGGCACTTAATTCCCAGACTATGTGTCGGATCTCTCCTTTTGAGAAGTGTGTTAGTTGCTTGCTTCGTCCAAGCACCTTTTTATGGTGGGACCTTTAGCTTGATAGGCACCGTTAATTTGCGAAGTTATTACTTGAAAGTCACTTAACACTATCAACTTTTCTGTCCTACTTTTTTGGCCAGCTTCAAGCCAGCAAGTAAGGCTTCATATTTTGCTTGATTATTAGAAACGAAAACTTGAACCTTAGTGAGAGTTCTATCTAAGTTCCTTGGTTTGTTGCATGACCCATCTACGTACAAGCTCCATGTAGTTGGATCTCCTAGGTTTTCAGCGTACTCAGCTACAAAGTCGGTAAGATATTGGGATTTAATTGGTGTCCGAGCTTCATATCTTAAGTCGAATTCAAACAGCTCAACAGCCCATTGCAGCATCCGTTCCGCTAAGTCCGTCTTTTGTAAGATGTGTTTCATTGGCTGATTAGTACAGACTTTTATAGTGTGGGCTTGAAAATAAGGTTGAAGCCTTCGAGAGGTGAGAGTAAGGGAACACGCGAACTTTTTTATCTTTTGATAGTTCAACTCTGTCCCCTGTAAGGCTTTGCTGATAAAATAGATAGGTTGCTGCCCCTTTTTATCTTCTCGGATCAGAGTTGAAGCTTTGGCTCGACTTGCTACTACCAAGTATAGTACAAGCTCTTCTCCTGCTACAGGTCGGGCAAGTATGGGGGCTGTCCGAGGAAGGCTTTGAAATCTTGAAAAACTTGCTCGCACTCTGGGGTCCATTCAAATTGCTTTCCCTTTCTGAGGATTGAGTATAAAGGTAGTAACTTCAGGACTGATCTTGCTAGGAATTGATATAGAGTTGCCAACCTTCCATTTAATTGTTGAACTTCTTTGAGACAGGTCTGGCTTTTCATGTTTAGTATAAATTGACCTTGTCTGGGTTGGCTTCTATGCCTTTTTAGGTTAGCATGAAGCCTAAGAATTTTCCCACATCTACTGCAAAGGTAGATTTTGAGGGATTTAGTCTCATCTCGTGCTTCCTTATTGTGGAGAACACCTCGAATAGGTCGGATAGTATTGTTGAGCTCTCCTTGGTTTTGACAAGTATGTCATCCACATACACCTCCATAAACTTTCCTAGATGGGAAGATAATACTTTATTCATCAGCCATTGGTACATAGCTCCGGAGTTCTTTAACCCAAAAGACATTACTATGTAAAAATAGTTAGCTTTTGGAGTTATGAATGAGGTGTTTTCTTGGTTTAGTTTATACATCGGGATCTGGTTGTATCTTGAGTAAGCATCTATAAAGGACAGATACCGATAACCTAAGGCTGAGTCAACCAGAGCGTCAATGCTAGGGAGGGGATATGGATCCTTGGGACAAGCTTTATTAAGGTTGGTGTAATCAACACACATCCTCCACTTTTCGTTTTATTTTTTCACGAAACGACGTTAGCTAGCCACAACGGATATTTTACCTTCCTTATAAATCCCGCTTCCAGCAAAGCTTGTACTTGTTCCTCCATGACCTGTGTCCTTTCTGGTCCGAGCTTCCGACGCTTTTATTGAATAGGTTGAGAGCCCGGGTATACTGTGAGTTTATGGGACATCAGATCGGGATCTATTCCAGACATGTCGGAGGCCTTCCAAGCGAAGAGTTCAAAATTTCTCCTTAGTAGATCAATGAGTTGTTCCTTCATGTTTTCTTCTAAACTAGCTCCTATGTTTGTCGTTTTGTTAGGGTGATCTCCGATTTGTACTTTCTCTACTTTTCCTCCAGGTTGGGAGTGCAGTTCTTCTCGAGTTTGGACACCACCTAGTTCAATAGTGTTGACCTCTTTGCTCCTGAGACTGCCTTTTAAATTAAGATTTTCATTGTAGCACTTATGTGCTAGCTTCTGATCCTCCTTGATAGTGGCAATTCCTTCCGCTATGGGAAACTTCATATAGAGGTGAGGTATAGAGACAACAGCTGCAAGTCGGTTCAAGGTGGTTCGACCTATTAAGGCATTGTATGCCGAGGTAATTGGTGCACGAAACTGGCTCTGCAGAATTCGTACAGATAGACCGACAAGTATACCGGGTCGTCCAAGTAATACCTCAGGTGAGTGAGGGTCGATCCCACAGAGATTGTTGGTTTGAAAAAGTAGTGGTTACCTTGCAGATCTTAGTTAGGTGGATAGAAATGATAATTTGTCACGGAAAACGCATAAAACAAAATAAATAAATAAAACGTTACTAGGTAGACAAGAATTCAATGGTATAAGAATGGTTGAGGCTTCGGAGATGTTTTGTCTTTTCGCATTAACTTTTCTTACTGTCTTCTTCAATAACCTTCTGATTCCTTCAATGGCAACCATAAGTGATTAACTCATGTCCTCTCATCAAGTTAATCTCCTCTACTGCAGCAATCCACCATGTTGAAGTGACTCATGTCCTCTCATCAAGACACTTCTAGGTTTCTCAATGTAGCAGAAGATGAAGCTCTAAGCAATCCACTCCCCTTCGCGATCCTACTCAAGGTGCCACAGATAAGGCAGATCTTCCGGATTAGAAAGTGCTGCTTCTCTGACTCTAGCCTTAGCGCCACAGAGACCTTACGCACCCATAGTCAACGGAATTTCATGTCACATATCCAAAGTTGCTCAGATGCTCTGTTAGAATTCGCAATGCAATCTCTAGTTTTAGTTCAATGCTATCCAGGTCAGGAATTGTACGGAACCCATGTAGAACAAGGGTGATTGTCATGGGTCACCCTCAATTCATAAGATGAAGAACAAGGTTGCATAAGAGAATAGAATCAGACATATTGAATTAGAACAGTAATATTATTGATCCATGAAACTCAGCAGAGCTCCTAATCTTAACCTTAGGAGGTTAGTGACTCATACTATACAGAAAAAAATAAAGAAAGGTTCGAATGGGCAAAGATCTCTAACAAGGATGATCTTTGTTCTATATATACTAGTCTAATAACTAAGGATTACAGAAAATAAGATAAACTAGTCTTTTAGTGCGAAAATCAACTTCTGGGGCCCACTTGGTGAGTGTTTGGGCTGAGCTTGAGTGAAATCCACGAGCTAGTACCCCTTAGGGGCATTGAACGCTGGCTAGGGACTCCATCCTGGGCGTTGGATGCCAGCTACTCCCCAGTGGGCGCTGGACGCCAAGAATGGGGCTGGTGGCTGGCGTTAAACACCAGTTTTGGGCCTTCATTTCCAAAGCAAAGTATAGACTATTATCTATTTCTGGAAGATCTGAATGTTAGCTTTCCATAGCCATTGAGAGCTTGCCATTTAGACTTCTGTAGCTCCAAAAAAGTTTTTTCGAGTGCACGGAGGTCAGATCCTGACAGCATCTACAGTCCTTTTTCTATCTCTGAATCAGACTTTTGCTCAAACTCCTCAATTTCAGCCAGAAAATACCTAAAATCACCATAAAACACACAAAATCAAAGTAGAATCCAAAAATGTTAATTTTGCACTAAAACCTATAAAAAGTTAATAAAACTTAAACAAAACATGATGAAAACTATATGAAAATAATGCCAAAAACCGTATAAAATATTCGCTCATCAATAATGTCAACCACAATATAATCAATGCTTAACGTCTTCGATTTTGCACCTTTTCCACAAGTAGTGTATAATAAGAAAATGTATCCAAGAGGTCGAATCGGCATATCTCCCAATCCGAAGAGGTTATCCAAGCATGCCTTCGAATCCTTTTCTTCTAATCCGAGTTTATCGAAACCAGGTTTAAACAAAATATCTGCCGAGCGACCTTGATCTATTAGATTTATATGGAGGCTCGCATTGGTAATGATCATTTTTATCACCACGGGGTCGTCATGCCCAAGTGTTATCCCTTGAGCATCTTTTTTAGTGAATAAGATGGTGGGCAAGTCGAGTAGTCTACTATCTTGCCCGACTTGATAAACCTCTTTAAGGTGCCTTTTCCATGATGATTTTGACATTTCTCCTCCAGTAAACCCCCATTAATCATCTGTATATATCACTCCGGGGTCTGAAGTGGACGTTCTTGTCGTCCCCCTTCTTTGTCTCTCTTTCTCTTTCTCGGATCGTCCGATCTGTCAGCCAAGTATCCGTCTAATCGGCCTTCTCTGGTCAACTTTTCTATGACATTCTTCAAATTGTAGCACTTATTAGTAGATTACCCATAGAGTTTGTGATACTCACAATACTCTGTCCAGCGTCCTACCTTCTTATGTTTGATCGGACGAGGCGCTAGAAGATTTTTGGTGTGACATATCTCTCTGTAAACGTCTACTAGAGAAACCCTGAGGAGGGTGTAGTTGTGGTATCTTCAAGGTTTCTCCAGGTTGTGTTCTTCCTTCATCTTGGATTCTTTTTCTTTTTTCCAAGGTGGATAGGGTAGGTTGGGTCGAGGGAAAGGTTTCCTTAGTCGGAAATTCTCCTCCATGTTGATGTATTTTTCGGCCCTTTCTTGCATTTCGTTTAAGAAATCTGGGTGTTGTTTGGATATGGATTGAGAAAACGGCCATTCTCTAAGGCCGTTAACTAATCCCATTATCACCGCTTCGGTGGGTAGGTTTTGTATCTCCAAACATGCCTTATTGAACCTTTCCATGTACTCTCGAAGGATTTTTTTTGACCTCTTGTTTAACCCCTAGCAAGCTCGGCGCGTGCTTCACTTTATCATTTTGGATAGAGAACCTGGTCAGAAACTTCCTCGCCAGGTTGTCGAAGCCAGTTACCGACTTGGGCGGTAAGTTATCGAACCATTTCATTGCCGTTTTAATCAAAGTGGTCGAGAAGGCTTTGCAGCAGGTAACATCAGAGGCATTGCCCAAGTACATCCGCCTTTTAAAGTTGCTCAGATGGTGTCTCGAGTCAATCGTTCCATCGTACAGATCTATGTCGGGAGTTTTGAAATTTCTGGGAACTTTAGCCCGCATGATCTCCTCTATGAACGGGTCTTCTCCACCTAGGGGATTTTCTTTCCGATCTGATCGGTTATTTCGATTTTGAAGGTCGGCCTCTAACTTCATGAGCTTTTCTTCCAGCTCCCTTTGTCGTCTTACCTCTCTCCGCAGTTTTCGCTCTACTTCTCGCTATTATTTAGCCTGTTGATCTAGCGGTTCTAGTCGTCCTCGTTGACCATGGACTAGGCCCAGTATTTCCATTGTTTGAGGGGGTTCCTCATTTTCAGGATGGTGGATCTCTGAATGAATTCGCCTTGAGTGGAAGTTTCCCGATGTCCCTTCCCCGCGAGGACCATGCGTTTGCCGTGGTGGAGGTAGTATAATGACATGGTCCTCTGGTTGGGGCTCGGATTCGGATTTAGACGCAGTGTGGCCGTCTTAATACTGGTGGTCCTGCCATTGTTAAAGAATGAATCCTAAGTCTTCGGCACCAGTGCCAATGTTCCAAAGGTTACCTAAAACGTTGATTTGGGGCTAAACATGAGGTCCAAATTCCCTTGTATGGCAGCGTCCGACTTGTTGATGCCGAGGTGCCGCCTGTCTAAGTTCCTCGTGAGGAGGTGAGGGGTGGTACCTGTAAGAGACTCTGATGCTTAAGTTAGTAAGGATTTTAGGCAGATTTTTTTAGTAGATTAGAACGTAAATATACCTAAGGGGTGTCAGTATATTTATAGTCAGGGGCGGAGCTAGAGTAATTCTTAGGAGGGGGCTAACATAAAAATATAATTTTAGAAGAAGAAAAAATTAAAATTAAGGAGGGATTAATATAAAAATTAATGACCTTTATACATTAAAATTTTTAATTTGGGGCCAGTGCCCCCTTCTCCAACACTTGTCTCCGCCCCTGTTTATAGTAGAGTAGGTGACCACCTTTTGAGTAGTTCCATCTTTATTGATGGATAACCGTTCTCTTTATTTTGAGAGTTGTTGAGACCTATCTTTTAGGGAAGATAGAGATAATATGAGAGATTCGTGGAGGTAGTTTACTTGCTTAGACAAGTAGAGCTTGAACTCTTTTGCGGTGTTCGACTTCTTTAAAGAGGTCGAGTACGGGTTGAAAACCTCCTTTATAGATCGAGTCTTTTATCTTTATTGTGTCTGACTTTAGTTGTTAGGATAAGATATGAACATTTATTAATATAATTTTTTTAGATAAATATAGATCAAATAATCTAAATGAATTGCACAATATTTAGAGTGCTCAACAATAAATATAAAAAGATTTATTCGTATTTTGTCATAAAATATTACTCATTATTTATTTATTTATTTAAAGACCTATTATATTTTAACTGTCAGTTTCTAGACGTTTTTAGTGTAATGTATATTTTGTTTAATTTGAATTTATTTCGAAGTAAATAATTCACAAATCAAATCTTTTCTCTCTAACTTGGATCGAGTTTTGTAAGAACGATTTAAAAAAAATGATCTAAATGGGTTGCACCCATTGACTTTTATTGATGGGCTGAACTCCCACAACTACAAGCACAGACCACATCCTTAATTCCTTATCAATCTAATCCAACTCAGTATTGACTAATGACTATAGTCATCAATATTTTTTTATTTTTTATTTTTTCCTTTAAAGTTCAAAATTAGGGTTTGGTTTGTGGTGGAAATCCTATCCGAATCAGAGTATATATTTCAACACGGTGAAGAAACATCACTCTCTTGCCTGTTCCCAGTGTGCTTTTAGCTTTGTCCTTTTGATCCTTCCCTACCCGTAACTTTCCCCAACAGACTCCAAGCTTTTCAGGTACTAATTGATTCATTGGTATTCGATTTTCCAAACTTATCGCAATTTTAGAGCGATGACCCCTATTTGTCAGGGGTTATGGTTTTTTTTTTTTTCGTCCTTCGTTGATTCTTATAACTCTTTCTCTCTTTGTTCTAGGAAAAAAAACCCTTGGTTCTGAAGGCAAAGGCGAAGATGAGGCCGGTTTTCGTTGGGAACTTTGAGTACGATACTCGTCAGTCAGAGCTTGAACGCTTGTTCGCCAAGTATGGCAGGATTGAGCGCGTTGACATGAAATCTGGTAATTCTTGTATCACTCATTTATTCGGTTTTGATCGGTTTCTGTTGCACGCTGAATGATCACTTCACCAATATCACCTGTCTTGTATTAATGTATGTTTAGGGTTTGTAAAATTGCAACGTGTTTTTGGCTTTTTGCAATTACACTAGTAGATGCTGGAAAATCTTTGATTGATAGGTTATAGGTAGTTCATCTAACACTAATAGCTACTTAGAATTAGGTTTGACACTGATAGATGCTGGAGATGAGGGTATATTATTTGTTAGTAATGCTGCTTTTGGAGTTGGAAGATTGTTGCTAATGTAATGTAATCCTGGTGGAAAATAAAATGGACGCAGAAAGAATTGAAAATTTCTGTGGGGGCAAAGCAATCCTCCATTTTATAAGTGTTTATTTTGACGCAGGAACTTGTTCTAAGGAAAAATATGCTTTAATGAGCTTCTATACTTTTTACAGAAGGAAACCTTTCATGCTTGTCTGCTCTCTCCTTCCTTCTACCGATAGCATCATCTCCATTTTCTCACTCACCTCATCGCACCAACCACTTCCACTGGAATGATCTTCAATCGATTTAATATGCCATGCTTAGCTTCACTGAAAATAGGGGGTCATTGAATTTCTGTCATGCCATGCCATCTATTATTTGAATCACTACTGCTGTCTGAAATCTGAATGGAGAAGCATGCTTGGCAATGACATGCACAATATCAGAATCTCAATTTTGGATTTTAATCTTTAATTGCAATCATCATTTTCTTCATCATTCAACGCCTCTACACTACAGCATCATCTGCATCAGCTCTCACATATATGCAGGTGTTGTATTCCTTTGTTCCCGACAAGGGAAATAATTCCCTGATTCAGATGATATACTGCTTGCCAGGGATAACATGTTGAAATTTTATAATATTGATCTTTGCTTTTGCTTTTAGATGTTTTTAATACTAGTTCTGCTTATGCAGGGTTTGCTTTTGTCTATTTTGAGGATGAGCGAGATGCTGAAGATGCAGTTCGTGCTCTTGACAACTTTCCATTTGGTTATGAGAAGCGAAGGCTGTCTGTAGAGTGGGCTAGGGTATGAAAGGATCCCAATTAGCATTTTTTTAGTTGCCTTTACCTAATATTATTCAAATTGTAATGCACACTGGCTATCCACCACTTGATCTTAATCAGAGGGCTTCCTATTTGTTATGTTTTAACAGGGTGAACGTGGTCGCCATCGTGATGGCTCAAGGTCAAACCAGAGGCCCACAAAAACACTATTTGTGATTAATTTTGATCCAATTCGCACCCGAGTTCGTGACATAGAAAGACATTTTGAACCTTATGGGAAGGTTCTTCATGTTCGCATTCGTCGTAACTTTGCATTTGTGCAGTTTGAAACACAAGAAGATGCTACTAAAGCTCTTGAGTGTACACATATGAGGTCAGTGATGAGATTCTAGATATTATTGGTTGGAATTCTGAGATTTCTTATTTGATCCCACATGTAAATTGGTGAATGAATTTCTGGTTGCATTGCAATTGTGCAGCAAGATATTGGATAGAGTAGTGTCTGTTGAGTATGCTCTGAGGGATGATGATGAAAAGGGTGACAGATATTATGACAGTCCTAGAAGAGGAGCTTATGGGAGATCACCCAGTCCAGGTTATAGGAGGAGACCAAGCCCTGACTATGGCCGTCCACGCAGTCCTGTATATGATAGGTACAATGGTCCAGCCTATGATAGGCGTAGGAGCCCTGAATATGATAGGCCTCGGAGCCCTGACTATGGTAGGAACAGGAGTCCTGAATATGGGAGACATCGCAGGTATTATATTTGTTGGGCAAATTAATCAATAGCCTTTTGCATTTACTTATTGTATTTCAGTGAATTTAATTAATTCTGTGTACTGTTTTAAAATTGTTTTCTCCACCTTATATATATCTTATTGATTTTCTACAGTCGAACACCAATTCGAAGATCCAGAACTTAGAAGCAGTTCTTGGTCCCTGGGGTTTGATGCATCTGGAGTTGCTTGATCTTTTTCTCGTGGATGTTGGGATAGCTGGTCATACATCAAGGAGAATGTTATGTTGTTTTCAAACTTCAATCTCTGGTTTCTTAGCTGTGTAGCAGTTAATATGAAATTTGCTTTTGTAGGATCCTGGATATATAGTCAGTTTTCAGAGGCAGAATCTTTAATACTTGATGCGACATCGTTGCATGCTGTGATTAAATTAATTGGCTTATTAATATGATGGCATGCATGATTCTCTGGAACATTTTAGTATTATGTATTACGGAAAGTGATGTCCCATGGTGTTGTAAAAACCTAAAAGGTTGCTTCTAAAATCTTTAAACAAACATTCCAAAATTTCCCATAGCTAACAATAAATTATGCAATAAAGGGTGCTTCATTGTTTGAAATCTGTTATGCCAATTTTCGAGTAAAAATGTTACAATATTCAGATCATCTTCTGAACAAAGGAGTTGATTCAAACTCAAATTTTAAGTTTCAAGTACTCAAATATACATACATATTACTAAGTTTTACCAGCATTATCCATTTGAATTCAGAGATTTCTGACAGATATCATATTAAACGCTTTTAGGTTTTAATGATATCAAAATTATTTTATTGAAACATAATATTTGTATCATAATGTTTTAAGGCAATGTACAGTATGGTAATTTAAATATTATATATTAAAGCTTTTTTTATGAAAAATAAAATTACTCAAGCTATGACTTAAACTATCCAAAAATGCTTTAATATTTAGCACGCAAAATAACTTAACACAATCATTTTGCTGGTTTGAACTCACTGAATAGATTCATTTCAATATTATTCAAATTCACATAAGCATTCATGGTGGACATGAGCACCTCAAGTCCTCAACCAGAGACACCATTCAAAAATACACGCAACTTTTTATAACCCAGATGAGATGATATAACATAAATATACATACATACATACATACATACATACATACATGTTACCGAAATAACTTAACAATTATTGACAGAAAGAAGCAGCAGTTACAAGGTTGATGATTTGGTGAGCTCTTGTTGAATTGCTTTGTGAAGCCATGCCTCAGCATCTTGCATCATTTCGGGGCTAAGCCTCACCATCAGGATGCAAAACTCAGTTTCATTCAGCTTCCCATCCCCATCAAGATCACCATGTCTAACCATAGCCTCTGCATCCTCTTTGCTCATCCCATCCATGCCCAGAAGCTCCGAGTTCCTCTTCAGACTCTCCGCCGTGATCAAACCCTTTTCGGGGTCAGCCAGAAGCTTGAAACCCCCACACAGCTCAGACACAAAAGTGTCCACGTCAAGCTTCTCTGCCATCACCGGCAGCAAGTCCTCAAACACAGCTGCTTCTGCAGAAGCGCTTTCTTTTTCCCCTTGGCTGCTTTCCATTGTTCTATTTTGTAAACTGTAGAAACTAGAGATAGGTGAATGAAAGAAGCAAGAGACTTTGGAAGCTGACTTGTAGTTGTGTGTAAACAATGGGGCAATGACTTGGAATTCGTTAGGAGAAATGGCCTTTATAAGAGATGCATTAGTCTATTCCACAATGCCAAGTTGTTAGGAGGAGCTAAATTCTTGATGGGTCCTACGCATTAGGAATTATTGTGTGTAATAATACTCTAATGCTGACCCTGCATATTGAATTTAACACGATGGACTGACTAACAAATCTTAGTAACCCGTGTAACAAAAATGATGGTTTAACTTTAGTGCAGGGTGAACATGTTACTGCACTGTTTTTACTTTTTCATGGAGAGTGGCGGGCATTGGTGGGGAACAAGGGATATTATTTATAATAATGATTAAAACGTGATAGTCTTGGGAAGGAATTGGCTTCCATGAAACTTCCTCTATAATTGATTAATTGTGATGTTATATGCACCCCTTTGTCTTCTTCTAACTCAGTCACGTGCCAAGTAACACAACAATATGTTAAAGCATGGGCCCTCCTTCTAATAATGGGCGTGATTGTAATTTTTGAATTTTAGGGGCTTGTGTCCAGATAAGAGCTGAATTCGAAAATGATTAATTCCTTAGATATGGGAGGTAGTTACTTAAATCCTCACAAGCCTTGTCAAAAGACCGGTCATAAACCGCTAAACCGGCCGGAACCACTCGGTCTGATCGAACCAGGATCCGGTCGGTTTTGAAAAAAGAGGTATAGCCGTTTTAACAATCAGGAAAAGGGATGGGGAAAAACCCAAAAAACCCTAACTTCCCCCAGCTCTCTCGCCTCTCTCTCAACTCCAGAAGATCAGAACCCCTTCGAACGCAACAGCCTCTGTTCTTCGGAAGAACTTCTTCCATCTCGTGGTCGTTCTTCAACCAATCCAGCCACCGCCGCCGTCCGCGCTTCTCCAAGAGTCGTCGCAACGCCTCTGTTCGTCGCACTTCCGCGTCTGTTTGCCGAGCTTCCCCTCTGTTTCGCCGTGCTTTTGCCGCCGTTTCACCGTGCTTCCGCCGCGCTCCAGGAGCCTCGGTTCAAGTGAAAGGGTCCTGCCTCCCCCACCAACTCCGACGCCATCTCTTTTTTTATTTTTGAAGAAAAACCACACAATTGGGCTGGCCCACTCAAAATTTGCTTTCGCTCTCCATAATACAGTGGGCTTTTCCCGATTATTCCCCCAGCCCAAGCCCAAAGAGAAAAAGGATATCTGCAAATAATCTGGCCTCACCTCGCCGCGACGGCACTAGCGCTCCTAGTCGAAGTTGAATTTACATTGAAGCGAATTGATTTGTGAATCGAATTTTGAGTTCTCCGAACAAGAAAGTAATGCAGTGATGGAGTTTTGCCCAACTTGTGGAAACATGTTGCAGTATGAACAGCCTAATCTGGGTCGCCCCTCTAGATTTTATTGTCCAACTTGCCCCTACGTTTGCCACATTGAGAACATGGTAGGAGCACCCCTCTTTCCTTCTACTACGTCCGTATCTGCTTTTTCTATGGTTTTTACTTTTTCTATTTCCACTCTTTAGGTCAAGATTAAGAGAAAGCAGTTGTTGGTGAGGAAAGAGATAGAGCCAGTTATCTCACAAGATGACATGAAGAATGCTCCCACAGCTGAGGGTATTCTTTTTCTTTTCTTTCTCCATTCACAGACGTACATATTCTCTGTTCATGATCCAAGCACTTCAATGCTTAATCAAGTTCAATAGTCTTTTAGACTACGTTTATTTATAGAGACAGACAAAGACACACTGACAAGAAGGACATCAGAAACTAATAAGAGACACAATTTATTTTTCATTTTTTTTATTATTTTTGTTAATTTTTTATAATTATATATTTTTATTATTATATCTTTCATCTCAAACTTTTTAAATGAAAAAAATAAAAATAAAATAGATTTTTATAATTTGTTATAGTTTATTACCAAACAGAATAAAAAAATAAAATTTTGTGTCTCTGTTTCTTATGTCTTGTTCTAAGTGTCTTGTCCTGAGCTGTTATCAGAAACAAATGCAGTCTTACCGTTATTAAGCACCCTTGGTTAGTTCATCATCTTATCTGTAAATTTGTTCATGATTTGAACGGTGCTTTGTTCTTTAGCTTTGTGTGATTGTTTACTAGGACAATTGGTAGAAATTGGAACAGTTATCATTGTTTGAACTTGTAATATCGCTTTGTTGATAAATTAACAGCTCCAACATAATTGAACACTTGAACTCTCAAGATATATTTCAGAATCCAATTCTTACGTGTGGATATTTTCTTGTTATGACTTTGACCTAGAGCAAATTGTTGAGTAGGCAGAGAGAAATAAAAATGAGTAGCAAACAGTCTTCTACTGTACCATCTTTTGTTGAGAACCATGTGTCTAAATGCAACAAATTATCCTGATAGTTTTATTTATGAAAAAAGAAAATATTTTTAGAAGTAGGGAAATTGAAAGTGTTCTGGTCAATTTCAAATGCAAACATGGACTGAATCAATCCCAAGTAATCAACCATATTGCTGAAATGCTGAATCATAAGTTCATAACACGCTAATTATGTTCAGTTATGTCAATTTGCATACTTCAGTTTGCTTATCAATGCTTGAGTAGAAACTTTTTGAGTTGATTCTATCGGCCTTAATTTTGTCATGCTGTTGTCATAGATTTCCATTATGATTATGTTTATTATTTTTTTTTTGGGAGGATGAGTTATACGTTGATTTAGGTTGAGAACTAATTCACAATATAGATTTTGTGCTAGTGCTAAGGTTTTCTTTTATCTCAATCTCATAGGAATGTATAGTTGTGTTTGTTTAATTGGAAAAAGTTTTTTCTAATTCAGTACTTTTAACTAATAATTAGGGCTAATTGCACAATCCATGCTTCTTTTGTCAACACCTTGTATCCTCTCCTGTTTTTCTTCTTATTTAACTTGGTTCCCTCTTCTTTTGCAGTGCCATGCCCAAGATGCAGTCATGATAAAGCTGCTTACACAGAGTTTCAGACTCGTTCAGCTGATGAGCCAGCAACTATATTTTACTTGTGCCTGAATGAGAAGTGTAAGCACCAATGGCGTGAAGATTAACTGCATATGCTCATGCAATCTTTTTATTATTTTTGGTTGGCCCAGCATAGAGAAGCTTTTCATGTTGTTTGAATAGAAATTATATGGCAGCTGAGAGGGGTGTGGTTCTTGGTTTCCTCTTTTTTGCTAATAATTACAAAATTCTTATATTTTCCAGTTTTTTGTCTATTTTAGAATATTAATAAAATTTAATTTTATATCATTACTTCATATTAATCATTGTCATTTGTTTCAATCCATGTATATTTAAATATTTGCTACATTGCCACTTATCGTTTGAATAGTGTAAATCATATTAATGTATTAATGTATTATGCAATGTAGACCAACTCCACTGAGATATCAATTATTTTACTTGTTTGTCATGATATCACTTATTCCAAAAGTGTAAATGCATAGGAGAAGACAATATTAATAGTTATATCTCTAACACTCTCTCAAGCATGAGTTTTTTTGGATTTGCTTGATTTTTAAATGGATTTTCTTTTTTTTGTTTATTTATCTTATACTATTTTTTCACTTTTTGAAATTCACCAAGAATTGAACTCTAAATCTTTTGACAAAGAATGGATTTGCTTGATTTTTGAATGGTTTTTTTTCTTCTTTTATTTATCTTATATTAGTCTCATTTACATAGCATTGATTACTTTGAAATCACAAAAATAATGTTTTCGTGATTGCTTGTAGGCGAATGCTAATCCAAAAGCAACTACTTTATTAGATAAACCTTAAAATTTAAACAAAATAGTATTAACAACAAATTGTTGGAGAAAGCCCTTCTCATATATGATGGCAATACTAATTTAATAAAATCTCTGAAACCTGTGAAAATAGGTTGAGAGTACGGACGGAGGCTTTAACTAAAAAGAGCCGCATCCAATGTACAAATAATAATAGTAAATATCACAAGCTTTACAAAACTTGGACCAGGGGCAAAAGGGGAAGAGCAGCAATCTTAGGATCAATGAACAATCAGTTTCTTCCTTTCTGTCCATTTCTTTCTGGTGGCTTCCAATGCTTCCAACTTCTGTCTTGAAAGTTCTTGGAACCAAAGCTCATAGTGTGATTCGATCGCATCGAGTTCATGCTCTAGCTCGTGATCGATGTCTTTGTCGGTTGGAGACAAAGAAGAATTGCTGCTTGTCAAGCTCAAAGCATTAGGTGTTCCCCAAAAGGCTGGGATTGTAGAGTGAGAAGAGTTCTTTGAGATTCCTTTCAGTACAATGCTTTCGGCAGCACAGTTTGTAGCCTGCAATTTACAACATTCCCAGAATGTATCAGCCAGCTTCATTTCTAAGGTTGACCAACTTAATCCCTTCTCACTCCTATCAGCATCAGAATCAAGACAGTATTCATTTTTCGTGCAAGCATCTTCAATGGCTATATCAGCCTCTGCCGGTTCTTGCCAATCTTGATCTTCCAAGCTACTCAAACTCAGAGAAGAATTATACTCACCAACAAAAGCAGCATTATCACCATTGTTAAACACGAAGCTTCTGTTGGCTGTATCAAAATCTTCTGCTTGGTTAGAATCAACTGGAGTCGAGTTCTCTTGATTGAAAACCAATTCAGAGGGAGCATTGGTTTGGACAGGACACTGTGCGTTGTCTTGATAAAAAATCACTTCAGTGCGAGCACTGCTTGGCACAGGACACTGACTATGACTATTTCCTTCATTCGACGGCTTACACTGAGGTAATAGCTTCATTATCAAGTAATCAATAAGCTCAGCTATGAAGGCTACATCATGATCGGGCAGCTCCAAATTTTCAACCATCTCTGATGCCACAGAAACTGCAGTATCTGTCTCAAGGTAGAAGAGGAAATGTATATTCCTTACTTGACCTGCGAATAATAGAAACTAAGTTATTGCATTATAGAAGATGAACTATCTGGTATCAATTCAATACTACCAACATGGAAGCTTCTCAAAATTAGGTCAGATATTATTTTCTGTTTACCAAAACTACATCTTTGGTATCTTTCCCATGTGAAAAAGAAAAAGAAAAAAGAAAAAGAAAAATGGAAAGAGCATATAATCACCGCAAGAATCAGCAATACGCAAGATTAATGACACCGAGTTATCATCATTTTTGGTCCCTTTCAATTTAAACTCATTGTTTTTATATGTACGCCGAACTTCCAGAAGTGGACAATGTGAACTTCCATGGCTGTTTTCAGCACAGGTAAACACAGACACATGTTTGGAGTCAGCCTCGAAGTCTATAGATAAAGGACCAGATTTCGGCCTATCTATAGCCTTTGGAGATTTATTAGGTGAGTTTAAGGGATTAAGGATTGGATCCTTGGAACACTCGACTTGCAGAAATGGATCTTTAAGAAGCTCCTCTGCAGACAACCTCTCAGATGCAGGAACAAGACATTTGTTGATAAACTCCTTAATTTGGGGATCACTCACCCTGTTAAGGGAATTCGGTTTGATGCCCTGCAATGAAATGAGTCAGAGTAGAGGGGAAAAGAAATGCAGTTGCAGTTATTCAGATAACGAGCATGGAATTATAAGATATATCAATTGTCACTATACTTACAGAGGTAACTTTCTTGTAAATTTGAGCTGGATTCTTGCATTCGCTATATGGGTACTCAAAAGTAACCATTTCCAACATGCACATCCCAAAAGAATAGACATCCACGAGTTCATTGTATTCCTCTTCATATAGTTCTGGAGCCATAAACTCGGGCGTCCCTTTTACAAGGAAAATTTACAAATTCAGCAATCTGCATGGTGTTAACACGATGAAAAATCCAGAACATCAATATTCAAGAAAAGTAATGGCACCAATAACACTTCGAGCAGTTGGTTGCTGCATGACAGTTGCCAAACCGAGATCTCCGATCTTGACTTCTCCATGGTTCCCATTTACAAAGATGTTATCACATTTCAAGTCTCTGTGAATAATAGGCGGCTTGTGACCGTGAAGATATACCAGACCTTGAAGAATTTGTCGAGCCCAACCTTTTATGGCTTTCATGTCAACATATCTGTGCTTCTTCCGGTATCTGTTAGCAACAAGCATGCAAGAGATTCATGTGTGCATAATACAACAATACAACATAAAGAAAATGAACGGTGATAGGTGCAAGAGAGCATACTGTCTTAGGTTTCCAGATGTGAAGAGCTCAGTAATAATGTTAACAGTTTTCTTCTTATCATCAATCCAAGAATTATAGAACTTAATGATGTTTTCGTGGTTCACAGACTTCAATAGGTTTACTTCGGAGTACAACTTTGCAACGTCATCTGCAGATCCCAGGAGTTCATCAATCCTGACTTGGTTCCAAGCAACTTCTAATCCGTCAACTTCATCAAAGCCCCTATAACTGCAAGCGAGAGAAAGAGGGAAAAAGCAGTAGAGTAATTAGCTCGCTTTCACTACTTCAAGAATCATGAAATATAATTGGAGGCTAAACTTGTTAAAGAGACATATACCGTAATATATTAAGTTAATCCTGTGCAGAAATTAGAAGACAATGAAGTGTGAACAAAATATAATTAAATATATAACTGAAGGGGAAATTAGAAAAGAAAATCAAGTATCAGAATCATACACAGTCTTGAAAGCACCCTTGC
>NC_029790.2:18870068-18872437 GCF_000816755.2 Arachis ipaensis | reverse complement strand
AAAAAAAGATGATTCATGGAAGCAGAATCAACTCTTCATTCACATAATGATATACTGTTTTGGAGGATTATATACAGTTTCAAGAATCATCCAGAGACTGATCCAGTTTATTGAATCCACATGATAATGGAAATGTTGCACAATAATAACGACATGAATACCAGTTATTTTGTCCGAATGGAAAATAATGCATTGGGAGCTACTGCATAGTATTGATGAAAATGCAGAAGCAGAAAACGTTCAAATTGTGTCTATGGTATATTGCAGTTTCAGTCTTTCAGATTCAAACACACAATGACATGCAAAACACATTGAATCGTGAAAAACACATAAACGAGGTCGTACTCTAAGATAGCGGCCGGTAGGATCTTTCTCTACAAAGTCTTCCTCAAAATCATGACTGTCCCTTGTTTTGAATCCATTGCTCTCAGGCAATGCCAACACAGAATCAGAATCCATCCTGAAAAATGCTAAGATTCCAGAAATAAAAGAAAACCGGGGATATACTTTGTTGTTTGTTTTCTTTTTTTTTCTTTTGTTACTAAAAAGTGGTGGGTCAAAGGTGTCGCTGCTCTGCTCCAAGAGGTATGAATGAACAAGAACAACCACCTTCAGAGAAAGCTTTGGAATGAATATTGGAGAACAATTCGAATGCCGATCGCAACATGTATCGGCATTCGATAACGATGGTTTGAGGCAGTGAACCTAAATCCAGTACCCCACCTTCCATATCATAACAAAAATTCATCTTCATACGAAACCCAGAACAACCTTCCTCAAAAAATCCATTCTTTTCACCAGCCCAGCCGCTATTACCTAATAAAGGATCAAAATTGAACAGACGGGATATCTCATTAGACCACCTGCTATGAGGAAAACAGAAAACTATGGGGGAGAGTAATACGAGAAAAACAAAACAAAACAAAATCAAGGAGGAAAATTTACTTAGAGGGGGTGTGGTTTGGTTTTGGTTTTGGTTTGTTTTGTTTTGGTGACTGGTGATAATGAAGAAAGAGAAAGCGGGTGTGATTTGTGAATGCGAAAGCTGAAGATGAGGAGGGAACGGACACTTGTACGGTCGCAACTCGTAGTATCAGTTAGTCCCATGAATACCGCATCATACATATATCGTACCAAGTACTCTACCAACTCCTAAGTCATTTGCACTCCACATTCCTAACACACTCAATACACAATAATATAAATCGCTTTTATTTATTCATAATTAATTTACAATATTCATTGATACTTACACTACCTATAAATTTCATGTTCACAATATATCATATTTTTAATTTTAATTCTCTTGTATATCTCTAAACTAGAAGAGGATTCCTACCATTTATGTACTATTATCAACTACTAAATTAAATACTGATATATAATATATATTAAAATGTAAAAAACATATAAAAAATAAATTAAATAATATATATTGATACATAAATACATATTATAGAGACTATTTTTTTATAAACTAATCTACCAAAAGTAACCATGAAAGATTGATTCGCTAACAAAAGTAACCATGGAAGATCATAACTCCTTGAATGTCCATAATTGATTAGCTCCGTTTGTCAAAAATAGCCAAGCCTGATGTAACCTTAACAGAGTGGCATACTGGACTGTTTTTTTTCATTCTTCTTAGTTAGAACCCAATTTTGACAGGGTAAATCATACCCGAGTACAATCATCCATCGTTTCGAGCTACTCCACAGGAGAACCCTAAATTAATTTATTCTCATAGAATTCAAGCAAAGTCAAGGAGAGAAGTAACTACAAGCGAAGAAAGCAAATTTTCAGGAGCTTCACATTCGAAGATGAAAAAGAAGAAAATTCAGGATGGAAGATGTCATTAGGTGAGTATGTTGTCTTGTTGGAATCTTTGACGGTTACTAATCCTGTAAGATGGTTTATTGGTTGCCCCTCTTCAAAGGTATGGAACATTATTTATGATAGTTAGACAAGTATAAGGTTCCTTTGTATCTCTGATATTTTGATTTTTTGGTTTCTGTAAAATCGAGATTGCAATTATTTTGTTTGGGTTGATGAAATTGACGGGGAATAGCAAAGTTTGGCAAGGTGTTTGATTAGAATACTCAATATGAATGTGTTGTTGCTAATCAAGATGTGACGATTGTTCTAATAGACCACAGGGAGAGGAATGTTAACATGGCCATGAAGATTGAGAAGAAGATTAAAGGTGAAATCAAAGCTATGAGAATATGACTTATGTCTATGGTTATTTTTGTCTAACAGAACTAATCAATTATGGGCATACGACGAGTTATGATCTCTGTAGTTACTTTTGTCAACAAATCAATTTTTTATAGTTACTTTTGGTGGTTTAATCTTTTTTATATGTATCA
>NC_029790.2:18861340-18869908 GCF_000816755.2 Arachis ipaensis | reverse complement strand
GGTGGGTGTCCGACTTTTTTTTTAAAAATATCTTTAATTATATATAATTCATTTCTAAAATTTAAATCCAAAATCTTTTAGTTAAATTATAAACTACTTGCAATCTCAACCAATACATTTAACAAATAAAAGAATGAATTATTCCAGATGTTGGTGCTTATTAAATATTAATACATGCACTAGTATAAATAAAATAGTTTTTGAAAGTTAGATATTCTTAACGAGATTTCTTTTGTCGTTTTTAAAGTAAATGAGAGAATTCTCTCAAATTAATTCATATCACATAAATTATATTTATTTATTTCATTTGAAGTTTAAAAATGGCTATAAAAAAATAACTCTGGTTTAACTTATAATATAATCATTTATATTATTCTATAAGTAAATAGTTATTTTTAACCATGAAAGATTCGAACACTAACAAAACTAATCATAAAAAATTGAAACTAAAGTTATATCCATATAAAATAAATTTTGTTCGACAAAAATAACTAATCGTTAAATTTTTATTTATGATTCGATAAATACCCTTTCTCCTATCCTAAACCGATTCATTCCTTTTCTCTTCCTGCCACTCCCTCGCAGACTCTGCAATTTCTCTCCTTTCGCAGCCGCCACCGCATTCGCAGTTGTCTCTGAATCAATCGCAACCACCCTTCCACCTTCTCCTTCAGTCATATCAACTTCTTCGGTTGTTCACTTCCATTCAAAACATTGAATCAATAATCCCAAAGTCAAAGCAATAATGGTATGTTTTCCCAAATTGGCTCCAGGACAAATCCTTTTTTCTAACCCAAACGTATTCAACTTATCAACTTTCTCTTCTTTTTCAAATTTTTTTTGCTTAAATTGTGTTGGGTCATTCCATAGTTGAGGATCTCTATGAACAGCCTAACTATTTACCAGAAAGATAATGAAAGATATAGAGCTTGATGATGTGAATGACAAAACCTTTGTGGTAGCTCCGGGGAGGTGGAGCTGGTGTCGAGGAGGCGCTTGGAGAAGACGAAGCAGAAGAAGAAGCCGATGAAGGTGACTGTGCTTCGAACTTTGCTTGTTCGATCTCGTCCACGTTTTCGGCGAGGAGGGCGATGGAAGCTCCGACAATAGCGACACCACCCTCGTCAATCATGATGGAGGCGATGTAACCATCGTAGAAGGTCTCACCCTTGGAGAGCTTGTCGCTCTCGGATTTCACCCAAGACACAATTTTTTCCTCCGTCATGGTTGAGTTCAGTGTCGACATGAACATCTCCCAGATCTTGGCACGGACCCACCGGGAGACACTGGAGGCCTACAAGTGCCCGAGAAGGCCGAGATGCGGGAGAGGGCAGTGGAGGAGAAAGAAGAAGAAAGGAAAGGAGTGCGGAGAATGTGAGCCATCTAGAAAATCGAACAATGCAGAGAGAATGACCAATAGCGTTGGGTGTTGAACTTTTATGATCTTCCATTCAAGGTAACAAAAAGAGAGTGAATGTGAGTGAATTCCATTGAAGAGTTCTTTAATTAGAAGCTCCAATTAAAATTGTTGTTGTGATTTGAATTTGTGGTGGTTGTGATAATATACAGCTGAAAGAGGTGAGAATATAGGAGTAGATTTGGTGGGATGGTGAATTTTACAGCGGAGGTTGGGTGGTTATGGAAGAAAAATAAGGAAGAAAGAGAAAAGAAGATGGTGTTATGGAATTATGAACAAAAATTTAATAATTTTTTTTTTTTGTGGAGTGAAACTTATCTTATATGGGTATAACTTTAGTTTCAATTTTTCATGGTTAGTTTTGTTAGCGTTTGGATTTTTCATGGTCTGAAATGACTATTTATTCATTATTCTATTAACCCTTTCTCTTTCTCTGATCTCTCGATTGCCAAATTTTATATAATCATTCAATCAATGTTCTGAAAATCGGTTCGGACCGGTCGATCGAACTGGTTGAACCATGAACCGGACACAAGAACGATTCGGGAAAACAGCAAAACCGCAAAATCTAAAAACTGAAATTGAACCGGTGAATCGGTCGGTCGAACTAAACCGTGACCTGGCCGGTTTTTTGCTTGGGCAGCAAAACGTTGCCGTTTCAACCTCTGGAACCCTAAACCAGTAACCAAATCCCTAATTGCCTTCTCATCGAGCTTCAGAACTCAGAAGTGAAATGAACTGAGAATTGAGAGCGCCTCCGGCCTCTCTGACTCTCACACAGGTTCTCATCGTCATCGAGCTCGTCGTCCGGTCATCCATCACATCTGTCGAGCCACCGCGTCGAGCCATCGCCGTCAATCCTTCAAACAACCACCTAATCGCGCAGCAGCTGTCGTTCGTTGGAACAGCCACCTCCGCCGCACAACAGCTGTCGCTGTCTCCCACTCTCCCTATTGCATGTTCTGTTGAAGCCTTGAAGGTGCCTTCGAGCTTCCAGAGTTCCAGGTAATTATTTTTTTTAGTTATGATTGTTTGATTGAATAACTGTTGCATGTCTCTGTCTCCTGATGAGTTTGATTAAGTTGTTCTTTGATTTTGTGAAGCTCTGTGAACTGAACTCACTGAAGTGTGACATGATGAACTCTGAAACTGTGAAGTGTGAACTCTGTCTTCCTATTTTATTTTTCTTTTAACTGTGTAGTGTGAAACTGTGAAGTGTGAACTGATTCAACTGATCCTGCTAAACTGAACTGTGAACTTTGGTTAATAATTATTGTTTACTGATTACTGAACTGGTTTTGCTTTGTTTACTGAACTGGATTTTGTTATTTGTTGAGTTATTGTGAATAATTTTTAATAATTTTGGATATTGTTTGTTGTGAACTTGAGAGTTGAGATTATTGGGTTGGATTGCTGGTAATCTTTAGGTATGGATGAGAGAGACAACGGTGATCCAACCAAGTAGAAGTGAGGAGAACATGTGTCTGAGGAACTGGAAAGCAGCCAGAATGCAGAGTCCGTTGTAGGACAACAAGTGCAATTGAGAGCGGATGAGAACTTTGGAGGGTATAAGTTAGCAAGAAGGAAAGGGCTATCTTAGGCTTAGAGCGAGGTCTGAGAGGTATAAAAGATTGCAACATTTTATCAATAACTTGCATTTGCATGTTTTGGGAAAATGAAGAAAAGAAAGAAAAAGGATTATTCTTTGAACTATGGCAGGACTCTAAGGGAATGAGAAGGTTAGGAATTTTAAGTTTTTAACATCGTTTTTGGCTTCCACTTCAGCTCTAATATCCTTCTCAAGCTTTTGCAGTGATGACACCAAACGTACCAAATGGCATTGGTTCAAAAGAGGGTGGAAAGGTAAAAAAAACCTATGCATTGTAGCTGCAAACACCATTCTTGGTGAATTAATATACTCTAAAAGCACATTGTGACTCAAAAAACATGAATCCTGTTCGAAGTTAATCAAAAAAGGAGATAATTTGAGTCAAATAGATGGAAGTTAATAATAAAGCACCTTTGTTTTAAAGTTTACATTAGACTATAATTATATTTTCATGTGTTTATTTATATTTTATTATAAAACAGTTTTTTCGGTTCAATCACGGTCGAACTGGTTAAATCTATAATCAATAAACCAATAACTAAAGCGGTTCGATAACCAATTCGGTTTTCAGAACCTTGCATTCAATAGATATCTTATGTAAAATTTTCTTTCTCATGATAATCTTTCTCTTTATCTTATGTAAAATTTTCTTGACTTGCTAATAATTATTCTGTTTAAGTTTAACATTTTCTCAAATATCTTTTAGGATAGAAAAAAGGTCAAACAATCTGTAAGAATTTATGTTTAATTTGGTCTAATCTGATAGAAATAGAATCCGACACATTGGCGAATTTTTCTTTTGACAATGGAGGTCAATGGTCCCTCAAGTCTTTTGAAAAAAAATTAATAATTTTGTTACATGTAGTATTAATTATTCAATTAATTGATATTTTTTATTTTTTAACTCAAATATCTTAGAGTATCTGAGTTTAATTTTATACACGATTGTAATAAATTATAGTATATTAGATTAATAGAAGAGATGAACTTAGATAATTGAGTTTCTTAAATTTTGACTAACTAAAACATTGAGTTAAATAAACACATCCTTTTTTAAATGAGTAGAGTATCATCAGAATTTATTGTTTTTGACCATCATTTTTAGTCATAAACTCAAATTTTTTTAGTATAGTAATCTAATAACATACTTTAGCCCATACTTTTAAATATTAATGACTAATGTAGCACCCTAACTTTTAATACGTCATGATCGTACCAAAAGTGAGGCGTTACTAACCTGTTTTCCTTATTTACTATTTAATATTTAGCCTTTAGTTTGATTTCGCGTTTCAATTTTAAGAATATGCCGAAAACTTTTTTTTTTTATTAATCAAACTCAATCATCAAAGAACACCAAGTAATAACAATCACATAATTATTAATAATAATAAATATTGTACAAAAGAAAACAAAAAAAATTCAGATACCATTCCTATCCTTCTATATAAAAATTAAATCTTAATAACAAAGGCGAGGGAATTCTATGAAAGTAACTCAACAAATAACTTAACTCAAATAAAACTAATAACCGTCCGCAAATTCAAACCGAGTCTTCGAACCTGTGTCACTGAAAGGGTGGAAGATTTTGGGGTGAGAACAAACCACGCATTCTCAGTAGGGAATGGGAATGCCGTAAGAGTAATGAAATAAAATGCAAATAATTAACTTTACTCAATAAAACTATATTCTTATCAAACCTTTTGAAAATACTTTTTACTATTACTTTATATAATTAATTACCTTCTTTAAATTTCCGAACTTAAAACAAATCTCAATCACAACCTCAGTTCTCAATCACCTCAATACACAAACTAATAGCACTGGAAACAGATCAACACACAAACAAATAACAATAAGACAAATAGCACAATCACAGAGAGACAAGATAAGCAAACACAATCAAATGCATATGTGCAAATAATGATGATGCATGTCTAGTCCTATCGCAGGTAATGAGCTCATTTGTCGGTTTCGACCCGCACCCGACGCAATCCAACTCGCAAGTCGGATAAGGCATTCCAGCGACATAACCTTTGCAAGGTTACAACCTCTTGCAGGCGCTGATTCTCCAGCTGAAGTATGTCGAACATGACCTCTGCAAGTACTTGCAGGTGCTGATTCTCCAGCTGAAGCATGTGCCACTTTCTCCTAGAAGCCATTCCATACACACGGGCATCCCTCGCACAATCATTCACACATAAAGCCCGCGGCCTCCAGTGAGCGTTACGTATCGCCGTCCTCACTGAGCCGTCTCTATCATGTCAAGTGAGCGTTACGTATCGCTGTTCTCACTAGACACTTGGCACTAAGGCCCAACAACACTCAATATCTTTTCAGTCACTGCTCTCTGCTCTTCTATGACAGAGATCTCTTTACTTAATAAACCGGATTCAAGTCATTTTTATTTAAAACCAATACCTCTTTTTATAACCTTTCCAAACCTCTGAAACCACTTTATTTACAACAAGTTTTTCTTTCATACAAAAACCAGTTCTTTCTTAACCATGATTTTCCCAATCCAACTTCAAAACCATTTCAGATTTAAACCTCTTTAAAAGAATCATTTATTAAATAAATCTCACGGCAGGGTCTCGAGACTTTAGGGAGGACGACAATCAAACTCAAAACATAAAGTCTTTCTTAATAAATCAAACCCAAACGTAAATATTTTCTTAATAAATCAAAAGCCAAATAATACAATTTCTCAAGTCCAACCTTTTTCTAAATATTTCAAACAAGTTCTTAAGTTTCATAATAAAATTTCCACAGCATCTCCCCTAAACCTCGAACTTTGCCACCCTTTTTGGGTCCCAACCGAACCATTCTCAATTTCTTTTCAAACATTTCCAAAATCAGAAATTATTTTCAAATCTCAGTTCAATGCCAACAAATCAAACTGACTTTCCAACTCAACAATAAGAATTCTCAACATTCTTAAACAATCAAGAAATCAAATACATATTCATCACATTCAGTCACAAATGCAATTCAAACTTATCATTCAGTCATTCCAAACAATCATAAATTATTTGCATATATCCACTAGACTTCCATGGCATTCATAAATTAAAACAGTTAATTTCAACATGAAATTCCCTATCTTCGTACGAAATCAGAATCAACAAAAATTTTGGAGAAATTTTCTGACCGAACTGCTGAAGAAGAAAACGTCAAAAATTGTCTGTGCCTCCTAGAGCTCCAATTGGCCGAACTCAAAGGAAAGAGGAGCTGGATTTAAAGGGAAGAGGAGTTACGTCACCGTCAACTTCTATCAGACAAAAGTAACGCCAACATGTAGAGAAGGAAGATACAAACACTTTTATCGAATTAAATTTTTTATTGGAATTATGGATCGCAAGAAATCGAAACCAGAAATTCAGAAATTCCATCGTTTCTCAATCTCTTTCTCTCACGGCCTTTCTTTCATTTTCTTATGGTTTCGGTCATGAATGAGAAGAAATGAAGAAGATTAAGGATAATAGTGATTTGTGGTGGTTAAGGTTGCGTTAAGTGTCAAGGTTGGATATATACATATTGCATTAAAGCCACGTTTCATGATTATAAGGGAATGGTTATCTTTAACAATATATAATAGGAATACAGAAGGTTTGATGTTCAATATTTTTTTCCTATTTTATCTCTATTTTTATAATCTAAAACTAAATTCTTAATCATATACTCACGTTCTATAAATTCTGCATTAACCCACGACAGAAATAATGTAACTGCTTCACTTAAAAAAATTGCTCACTCTCAATCGTAAGATTATAAAAATGGCTCCACTTACACTATAGTTTAAACAATGTAATTTTTTTAATTAAATGTACAAAGAATAATTTTTCTCTTTAAATTATTATGATACTATTTTAATATACCCTTGATACTTATCTATAATATATAATGATAATTAGTGTCTAAATTTAAAGTTTAAACAATGTAATTTTTTTAATTAAATGTACAAAGAATAATTTTTCTCTTTAAATTATTATCATACTATTTTAATATACTCTTGATGCTTATCTACAATATATAATGATAATTAGTGTTTAAATTTAAATTCCAATATTACTCTTAAAGAGAGGTTTATTATTTAAAATTTTTTTTTGTTAATTACGTTAAATAAAAAAATTTCTACCCATCTTTTACATAAACCTCATTAAGATATTTTTATTGGATGTAAATTATTGTTATAAATATTTTTATTAAGATATATTTTTAAGGAATAAAAGTAAAATAGTTCAATAAGGATAATTTTTTTAAAAAAATAAATGTACACTAATAATTTTTTTTCTTCAAATTATTAACGTACTTTTCTAATATACTCTAAGTATCTATACAATATATAATATCAATTAGCGTTCAAATTTAAGTTCCAATATTGTTATTAACGAGAGAGGTTTAAGGAGAAAACATGACTTAATAAGCATAAAGTCTAATTTAAACAACTATAGATAAGTAAAATAAGTAACAAAAAACGAACATAAAATTTAATTTTTTTTGTTATTTGGTATAAAAATAAATATAATAAAATAAATCATTGTTCTCATACATAATGACATAAAATTTGACATTATCCCTTTCTAGAACTATTTATTTTTTTAGTTTTTATTCTTATTTTTGTGCTTTAATTTAATTTTGTTAAACAAAAAAGTTCTAATATTATTTAACTTTAATTTTTAACTTTAACCACAAATAAAAATATATGACTTTGTATGTATTAAATAATAAAGAAAATACTCGGAACAGAAAAAGTTAAGTTTACTCTTTCATTATATTTATAGGAGTGTAAATTATTCGCACAAGTGTTACAAGACCTTTTTTTTTTTTACTTTATTTTTAAATTAGTATTCACTTTTGATTGTAATAATTATGAATTAATACATGGTAATAACTAATTGCTATTGTAGAGAAGATAGAAGAAGAAGAGAGAACAAGCCAATATAAGCATAGGGATGAGCCAATAATAAATATGTAGATAGATAATTGTAAGAAAAAAGAATAATAAAAACAAAAATTAAAAATTCTAAAAGAATAATAAAACTAAAGATAATTGAAATGTTGAATATAAAATTATTAAAAATAAAAAATTTTTTTTATTTTTTTATTTAATTATTCTATACAAAATTTTTGAATGTTTGATATCTTAAATTTTTTTTTTAATGATAAAATATGATTTAACAAGCAAGTATGAAAAATAAATATCTAAATAATAGTTATACATCTAGATATCTAAATCAAACAAAAAAATAATTTTTTTAACAAATCTTTAACAACTCTAAAGTTAATATAATGGATAGTTATAGATCAAGGCGATGAACAAAAATAAGAGCTACTATAATGATACGGTGGTAATTGATTGCGGTTGGGGTTAATAGAAGAAGAAAATAAGAAAAGGGAATAAAACAAGGTTAATAATGACGAGACAATAATAATTATTAATATAATTTTAATTTTAATAAAATATGATATAAATAAGATCACGTTAATATTAAAATGAAAAAAATACTTATCTCATAAATTTAAAAAGAGAATGATATATTAA
>NC_029790.2:18842742-18859256 GCF_000816755.2 Arachis ipaensis | reverse complement strand
ATACATTCAAATATTCAATAATTATTGTTATTTTAATATTTATCATTCTAACTACAATTTTTAAATATTTTATAGTTTATATATTTTAAATTTTTTACAACTATAATAATAAAATAATTAAAAAATTGATACTTTTTTAAGAAGAAGACTAATATTCTAGAAAGAAAAAATATATAACTTCAATAATGTCAATTTCAGTTAATAGTTCTATAACTCTAATAATTTATGAAAAAATGGGATATAATTTTTAAATTTCAAAGAGTCAAATTTAATAACAAGTTTGATTTTAATTGTTTGCAATGAGATTCTAAAAAATAACTTTAAATTTTGTAATAACACCCTAAATGAAGCTAGATAGACTCATTTGAAGTGAAATTTATACCAAAATTATTTAGATAATTATTCTTTATCTTATATAAATTTTTATCCTCAAATTATGTTTCGCCACACTTTGACACAAAGTATTTTAAAAGTTTAAATATGAGAGAGAGAGAGTTGTGTGTGTGCGTGTACGTGGGTGTGTAGGTGTGGGTGTGCGTGCATGTATGTGTGGGTGGTGTGTGTAGGTCAAGTCGTTTTAGACTCGTGATAAATTCATATTTTACTATAACTTTAAATTGAAAAGAGTAAAATTTATCAATTTAACTTTGTGGGTGTGTATATATGAATTAACTCTTTTTTAGGCTCGTGATAAATTCATATTTTACTATATGTGTGTGTGGCTCAGCTTGTTTTAACCTTATTGATAAATTCATAATTTACTATAACTTTTGAATTGAAAAGAGTAAAAGTTATCAATTTAACTTAGTATGTGTTCGTGTGTGACTTAGCTTATTTTAGACTCGTGATAAATTCATATTTTACTATAATTTTTGAATTGAAAAGATTAAAATTTATCAATTTAGTTCAGTATGAGTGTGTGTGGCTCAATTCGTTTTAGGCTTATGATTAATTCATATTATACTAAAATATTTGAATTTAAAAGAGTGAAATTTATCAATATGTGTGGGTTAACTCGTTTTAGACTCGTGATAAATTCATATTTTATTATAATTTTTGAATTGAAAAAATAAAATTTATCAATTTAACTTATACTTAGCTTTCTAATTGCATACTTTTGTGAAAATTCTCTTAATTGAGCTTAATAGATTAAACATTTTTTTGTTTTAAAAATTATCAAATTAATTTCATTTTTATTTCATTCAATACCTTGATATGTTTGTTTAAGTTGTTTAAGGTTTAAGAGGCAAGAATGACTTGGGAAAATAAAAAGCATGCGGAAGTAGAGATTTCGCGAAAAAACAATGGAAAAAGAAACGACTATATACACACCTATGAAAAATTATATTCAGGTGCGTGTGCACCCACTTGTACGCACACGTAAGTCTGATCACGTGCCTCATTTAAAATGGTACATGGCTTGTAATTTGGAGGTTATTTTAGCCCATTTTAAACCACTTTAAAGCCATATTTAAAGCAAACATTGAGGGTGATACTCATATACACAAATTTTTTCTTTTTTTTTTTTAAGGTTTAGGACCTTAAATTTTAGAGAGAAAAGCTCTAACTTCTCTCTAGAATTCAAAAATTTCTTATGAATTTATCTCTTATTTTTAGGTTTTAGTTTGTTTGATTGTTGTCCTTAGTTTCTAATTTCTTGTTTTGCTACTCTAATTTCTTAGAATTTCTTGTTACTTCTTCTAGTTTGCTATTTTAGATTATGAATCCTGGTTGAATTCTCAATTTTCTTTAACGAATTTAATATTTTATACTTTATTCTTACTTACTTAGGTTGTTATTGCTAATTCTTGTATTGGGTAGTTATAATTTTTTATTATTTTTGTAATTTATGAAGTTTTGTTTATATGCTTTTCAAGTGTTTGATCAAATATCTTACTTAATTATAGAGTAGATTTTGCACTCTTGGCTTGGGTTGGAAACTTGGGTAAAATTGAATTACTAATGTCCAAGTTGATTGATAATTTAGAGATATTAATTAATCTTATTTTTACTAACGCTATTTTTTTACTAATTCAATTAGTAAGTTGGTTAGGACTTGTGAATTAAGATTAATTAAGCTTAATCGATTTTTCTCAATTTGTAAAGGTTAACGAATTGGATTTACTCTTTATAATTATCATGTTATGGTTAGTGACATTGATAATAATATTTAACCATCAATCCTTTTCAAGTTCTTTTTCGCATTTAAATCTATTTTTTTACTAGTAATTACCTTAATTGCTCTTAGTTTAAATTCTCTTGACATTTACTCATTGTTTGCTGACTTTTCTCTTTTAGTTTCTTGTTATTTATATTGTTGTCAATTACGAATAAATCTCCGATCCTCAGATCCAATAATTAAGCACTACATTGTAATTTTTAGGGAGAACGATACGGGGTTAAATTTTTGATTATTATTTTAAATTGTGACATTTTAAACTAAATTTTGATAGTGTTAATTATTAGTTTAGAGCTACAACAAACTTGAGCTTTTTAACTTGTGAATTTTTTAAATTGGTCTTTAGTACTCATCAGTTCGACTCCGCTTGTTTTATTAAATATGCCAAGTTTTGGCTCTTTGAAAAGTCTATTAGTTAAAAAGGCCATGTCATATGCTTTAAAAAAAGCCTATAAAGTTCGCCGGATCATCAAAATATTTTTTTGTAAAAATAAATTATTTTTAGTTTAGACTTTTAGCTATTTACTTATATTAAACACAAAAAAAATAATAATAATCAAGACTAGTTAAGATTGTAACTTTTTTGTTAAAAAAAAAGTGTATAACTTGTAAATATGGTTATGATATGTGTCTAACAATTAATATATATAAATAAATTATGCTTTGCAAATTATGAAATATAAATTTTAGAATGCATTTAATATCAATTTAAATTTTTTAAGCGTATTGTTTTGAACTCTAATTCACGAAAAAGGTTTTTCAAATAGGCTCGTAGGTTTATCGGATTTAAACAAGCTAGACTCATACCTAAAAAAAAGCTTGTGAGAGATAACATACCTAGAATTGGGCCATCTATTTATAGCATGGACCAGACTTGTCAAAACTAAAGCTCAACTTGGCTCTTCCATTTTCACTAGGAGGATGTGTGTGTTGAAAAATAAGTAATTTAATGGATAAAAGTACTTAAATACCATGAAGGATACAGGATATAAATTCAAATCCTCACATTAAATTTTTAACATAATAAATCTCTCTCTCCCCCTCCCTCCCTCTGTGTGTGCTAAAAAGAGTATGTGTGTACGTATGTGTTGTCTCTGTGGCCATGTTACAGTAATGAATAGAGAATGGACATTTGACATGTTTGAAGTTAGAAGAAGCAGTATTTGACTAGAGCAAACACGGTGAATGTACTAACAAAGTACGGTAAATTTTTTTAACCATAAAAACCTCATCAAACTTCATCAAATTGACGTTCAATTGGCTTTTAACCTAAAAAAAAAAGAATTCAATCACACCAATACACAATCATCTTAAATTTTTCCTTCCCAAAAGCTGAAACCTCTAAGCTCTAACCATAGTCACCCATACATGGTAGTTCCTTTCAGTTAGAATACACAAACACACCGAAGAACTCAATGACAGTAGGGCTACAAATTTATTTGTCCATTATCCAACCACAACAACATCGGATAATACCTAACGCCTTCCATCACTTACCAATGTCACATTCTTTACCTTTCTCACCCATAAACTAAGGAATAGAATGAGTATTGATTTTCACCGCTAAACCATACTCACAGCAAAATAATGCAGAGCTTTCAAAAGTAAATCAATATATTCTTATTCCACTTGAACCAAAGTCATCTATGAACGTTAACTACACATGTCGACCATCGTCGACCGGCCAAAGCCACGCTATTTTTTTGTCGAAACCGCATGCAACAAATGACATTCATACCCCTTATACATCATCAATTTTTAGTAATATCCCTATGGTAACAAAATTCGAGTTCAACGAGTTTAATCTCATTAACCCACTTTTTTTCAGTAACAATCATATTTAACCACTCCGTTTACGCATTCCACCTATCAACCTAATATTCACTTATTTATTTATTTATATTTTTAAAATCATCTGACCTTTTAACAAATTTCAAGTCAGATAATAATTCATAACAGTCCAAGTTTGATAATCCATAAATAGTTTATAGGGTAAATCACCAAAAATGCATCTGAATAATTTTATAGCTAACAAAAATGTACTCAAATAATTTAAAAATGCAACAAAAATGTTCAACAGTAAATATGTATTTTTAAAAAATGTCTTAGAGATTGAATTTTGATGCAGTTTTTTGTAAACATGATTAAAAAATGAGATATTTTCATCCTTAAAATTTGGTGATTTTTTGTTAAGTATATATATTTTAAAAAATCACAAAAAAATATACTTAGAAAAGAATTACCAAATTTTAAGAATAATAATATCTCATTTTTCTAATCATGCTTGCAAAAAATCGCATGAAAATTCAATCTTTAAAGTATCTTTTTGAGAAATATATATTTAATATTAGATAATTTTGTCACGTTTTTAAATTATTTGAGAATATTTTTATCGATAGCAAAGTTTGGGTGTATTTTTATCAACAACAAAATTATTCGAGTACATTTTTGATAGTTTACCCTAGACTATAATATGTTGTAAGTCAGGTTTAGGCCAATAAATTTTATTGCAGGATTGACCTAACCTGCTTCCACCCTTAATACCTTCCTTGTATTGATCCTTAATCACTTCAAAACTATAGAAGTTAACTATTGGATTTCACACCCTCAAAATGTAAGAAATATCGAGTTAAGTCTCAAAGTAGTCCCTAAAGTTATACTCGAGCCTCGAAGTAGTCTCTAAACGTAATAGTTACCCAATTTCATCCCTGAATTTGTACGCCAGAATCCACAGACGTCCTTCTAGCAATTCCCATCCACTTGGCTCCATCGGAAAGCTGATCTGGACTCTTCTGTGACACGCTGGCAAAGAAACGGCTAGCTGACGTGGATGAGTACAATTTTTTTTTATTCAATTTGGTCCCTAAATTGAAGTTAAAAACTCTAACCCCCTAATTTTGAAGATCACTCCCTGCATTGCACACTCTCATATCATCTCTTCGCTCTTCTCCATCTTCAAAGCTACATGGTTATGGCTAGCACAAGCAACACTGCTGGGAGCTCGAACACCCCACGATCTTTTGGAAGCATTATGAGAAGAATGAATAGAAATAGAAATTTGCATTCGCCAGAATGGTGTGGGTGTGGGTCGAGACTAGTGTTGCGATGGTCAGGGATAGATTCTAACCGAGAGAGACCATTCATCAGTTGCCCAAACTACAATGTAAGTGGTTGTTGTTGTTTGCTGTATTTCTGAATATGAACTTGGCTGATTCAGTTTTTTGGGTGCAGACTATAGGTAAGAGGTGGTATGGGTTATTTCTGTAGGTAAATAAAATTTTAAAAGAAGATGTGATAACATGTGATGGTAGAACAAACCTTTCAATTGACAATGAAGAATAAAAAATGAAGATTGCTTGAAAACTTGGGAGGTTAGAGTCTAAAGTTAGGGTTCTAAAAATAGGTGGAGTTTTGGTGTTTGTATTTATGCTACTGATTATAGGAGCTGTTCTCTATTAAAGTTAGATAGACAATTTGGCCAATTGTATCTGGTAAAAAACAAATGACATGTTATATGCACATGTTGTTTCTGTACTTGTACCTGTCTTTTTGTTTGAAAGAAATGCAAATTAAAGTAAATGACATCACTGTGCTTGCGTATTTTAGAAATTGGAAAAACAATATGAGATAGTAATCCATTCATCCATATTATAATATTTTTCCATAATATAATGAAACACAGCCAAAACATTATTCACCCATAAACATTGTTCATCCATGATGTCAAATTGTTCATAATTAATGCCTTACAAAGCCATAAAACCATAGGATCCTAATTAAGACAGCATTGAAAGTATATAATCTAAACAAAATAGATGGATAAAAACGCTAATTGGTTGGGCACAAACTTCATGAAGTTTGCAAGCCTTGAAGTAGTCCCCTATGTTGCACCTTGCATAGGATTAGGTGGATGATTCGTTGCTGGTTGAGTGCTAGCTAGTAGGGTGGCAGCAGGTGGGGTGCTTGCTGATGGATTGCTACTTTCTGAAGTAAATTTTGTGGCTTTGGACAACTTCCTTTTGGAAGGAAATTTTAGTGGCCTAACAGAAGTGGGTGAAACCTATCAGCAAAAACATGTAAAATAGTTAGTAAAATTGATAAGAATATATATTTAATAAAATCAATGTCATTTAATATTGTGAACCTGTTGAGAGTCATCAGTTTTTAACAAGGGTGGTTGATTGAGTTTAAGCTGAATTTCAGTCTGAGGTTGTGGGACAAAGATGACTTCTTCCAAGAATGTGATAATAGGCTTGGCTCTAGCTTCTTTAATCTTAGAGTTTAAGATTTCACAAGTATTATTGCAGATGTTGTTTATTTTAGGTGCATTACTGAAGAAAGCCCGACTCCAAGAGTCTCTAGGCCACTTGTTCAAATAATCCCAAGCATCCTTATTAACCCTCTCAATTTTTTTGATAATTTCAAGGAATCCATCCTAGCTAGTACACCTTGTACAATTCCATAGTAGCCCTCTAAGCTGGAGATCCTTCCATTGCTTATTGAAATTCTTTCATAAATATCAAACACAGAATCTGTGATGGATATCTGAAAATACTTCCTTAACTGCATGGATGAGGCTCTGATTCAATATAAACAGTAGTTGTAAGATTTGTTATCGAGCATTAAAATAGCTCCTGAAGTTGCATAAGTGACATCTAAGAGGTCCTTAAACTTTTATAAGTGACATCTAAGTGGTCCCTAAACTTTCATAAGTGACATCTAATTGGTCCATTTTCAACCATTTAAACTTATCGAATTAGTCCTTGTCCATATCATCAGCACATTGTAAAACATGTATAAACAGCAGTCCAATATATATATACAGAAGTTCAACAACTATGGAAATGAATAGTTAACACTTATCAACAGACTAACTACAGTAAAAAATAGCAGCCAAATAATAGACTACTTACAGCAGCCAAATAATAGGCTAATTACACTTATACAGATATTTTGATAGTACAAAATAACTCAAAATTACACAGCAAAAATATTCAGAGTTAGTTGTTGCTTTCTCCCAACTTTCATACAATAGATACTAATTACACACCAGTTATATAACAATTAATAAAGACAATCAATGATTTAGGTACTAGCTATACACAATAAACTTAACTTGATTACATACCTTCTGCATATCTGATATAAAACACAGCTTGTTTTGCTTGTAATCCCCCAAGTCTTGATGAAGTAATTCCAAGAATAATCTCCAGTTGTCAGTGTTTTCAACAGGGACAATTTCATAGACAATCACATATATGTAGTTGTTTTCATCTTGGCCAATAGCAAATAGGATTTCACCACCATGCTAGGTCTTCAGAAAAGTTCCATCCTAGCCTATAAGAGGTCTGCAACCAGTCAAAAATTCTCTTTTACACGCATTCAAACAAATGTACATCTTCTCAAAGATTGGATCATCATCAGGATTGAGCTGATATATAACACCAACAGTCACAGTAGAGTCTGGATTACTCTTCAGTAGTGTCAGCCTATAATTCCTCACTATCCCATATTGGGCAGCAGCATCACCAAACACAATAGCTCTAGTATCTCCTAAAGCTCGAGTTAGTGAAGACTTGTTCAAATCTGAATCATACTTTATCTTAAAATATTGTGCAGCCTTAGAGTGTTTTAGATTAGGATACTTCCTTAGCTTCTTCACCAATTCGCAGGCTAGCCACTTCCTATTAGCCAGTCTATTTTTGGTATCTCTTGCGTAGGTATGGTCATCCATAAAGGTCTTGATCTGCCAGCAATTACTCTCACTGTTACTAGAAGCATACACCAGCCTACCACAGCTCTCATCCTTACACATAGCTCTTATCTTTACACTATCATTCTTTTTAAACTAGATCCTCCTACCCTCCTGAATACAATATTCATGCACAGTCTCTTTAAACTCCATCATTGTAGTGAATGTCATTCCAACCTCAAGTATAAGCTCTCCAAACCTTCCTCCTTCTCTGAACACAAGAAAGACCTCATCTGAATCAACCTCCTCCAACTCATCTTCAGAGTTCGGAGGAGTCTTCATTTCTTTTGAATGCCATGAGTCTCCACTATCAGATTCATGATAAGCTTCATCTTGGGCATCATAATATGGTGCCATATCACTAAACTCAGGAATTGATCTAAAAACTAGTTCATCATCCTCATACCCTGAGTATGCACACACTGGACCATCATCCTCAACCATAACAGCTCTCTTTTGTTTAGTAAGTTTTTTATCTGTCCTAGTTCTCAATTTAACATTAGTCTTCTTTCCCGCTGATCTTTTCACAATACTTCTTCTTTCTCACTAGACACCTCATCACCACCAGGTAGATATGCTTCATCCTCTACACTATCATCACTGTCATGGCTATCTGAGGATTCTTCTGAGCTAGACAAAGCCACAAAGACTGTTTGGAGCTATTTTTTCTTAGCAATTGATCTTTCAATAGTTTCAATAGCAGCTGCTCTTGTTAAAGGCCTCCTTCTATGTGGTGTTGCACTTGTTAGATTCTTAGAGCCTCTCTTTGGTACAACAGACTTATTGGTTTCTTTCAATTTCGACCATAGTTTAGGAATTGCAGTGGGTTGGACCATTTTTTTGTGGTGGGTTGGATTTAGTTCTACTAGGTTGGGCCATTATTTTTGGTAGTGGGTTGGACTTAAATCTAAAAATTGCAATGGGTTAGACCAATATTTTTTGTGGTGACTTTGATTTACCAACATAAATTGCAGTAGGTGGGATCTTTTGTTTTGGTCCTAGAGACAATTTATCAGTAGGCTTTGTTATATAGATTATTTTTTGGGTAGGGATAATGGTGTGACTTGGTTCAGAAGTTGGAGTTGATGGTATTGTGATGGTTTCTGGTTTGACTGTGATAATTGGTGGTCGAGTTTGGGGTGGGAATAAGGTTTTGTATCACCATCAACTCCTTGCCTTTAGATGATACTGGTTTTGCTTCCTCATTATACAAAGGTTCAGAGACTCTATGTTCGTAGTACACATGGATAATTCCCTTGTTCTTCTGAGCAAGGTAACACATCTCCATGAGCTCCTTATCATCTGTGATAGCTCTTAGACTAGTTTGCAATGGCCTATTAGGCACCAGCCACCAAGATTGAGTCACCTTGTCATACCCAATGTTCTTGTGGTAGTCTTGAATGAAAAAGACATCCAGTGTGTCTATATCAACTCCCGACAACTTAGAAATCTTTCCACCATTATAAGACATACTTCCATCATGCTCTATAATGAATGACCTTCCATGGTGAAATATGATAATCAAAGGATCATCCATCTGCAATTTAAAAAAAAATTGAATGATCAGACTCATTATCTTCAACCACGTTACCAAATTGAAAACTCCACAACTAAAACATAAAACCATGTTCTCAACTGTAAATGTAGTAAACCCTAACACATAAAAAATAAGTTTCCACCTTAAGAAACAAGCGGTACTCAGTCTATAATTTTATTGGCCTAATCACTAAGAAACCTAATTCTGATCAAACCCTAGCAAATAGCACAAAACACAAGCATGCATACCGACACATTACACTCGAAGAAAATCTATTCAACTACTGAAAATATTAAATTAACAACAATATAAAAAATAGAGCTCCCTTATTATCACATATTTTTTTCGTTTTTTTCCTTACTTGTTTCAGAGAAATCAACCTTTAAAACTCTCTATCTGATGAAGATGATGATACCGATCCTCCAGAGCCTAGATTTCGACGAAAATCACTGCGGTTACAGCAATCACACAAACACCATCGATGAGTGTAGGGGAGAAGAAAAGAGCTCTGTGTGTGTTGTGTTTTGAGAGGGGAGATAATACATTAGTTTAACGTTGAGAGAGTGAGGTTTTGAGAGTGAAATGACGTCATTTTATGTCATTTACGTGCCACAGCAATACTACATCGTTTTCTCTTTGTCAGCGGATCACAGAGGAGTCCAAGCTTTCCGGTGGAATCAGGTGGATGGAAATTGCTAGAAGAACAACTATAGGTCTCGGCGTACAAGTTCAGGGATGAAATTGGACAACTATTAAGTTCAGGGTCTACTTTGAGACTCGAATGAAATTTCATGGACCACTTTAAGGCTTAACTCAAAAAATATCCTTGATAAAATAGAACAGATAATTTATAGTTGTATAAATTTTGATGAGAATGTTATATGAAATGAATGATATAGTGATGAAAAAATGCAAAATAATGGTTCATGAATTTAGAGAGGGTGAATGACTGAGCTCATAAAGAGAAGAAAAAAAAAAATCTTTAAATTCCTATTTAAGGCACATTTTTTATAAAAAAAAATTAACATAATTTTTTTTATCATAAACTGTAAATATATTAAACTTCTTTCAACAATAATATTATTAAAATTTATAAAAATAAAAAGTATACAAAAAAATTTAATAACTTTAAAATTAAAATAATAATAAACAATAATACATAATTCAACATTTAACTAATTAGCAACATTAATTAATATAAAAAAATATAGTTAAACTCTATATTTGACGACATATATTATGAATTTGTTAATATGTGTTCAATTAAATTTTTTTTCAGTTATTGATGTTTTTGTTGATCTCGAAATTAGATATTTTTTTAAAAAAATTGATAGTATGATGTAGAGGTGTACATGGTTCGACCCGATCTGAAGATCCGACCCTAGCCTCGAACACTTTAGGGGCTAATTTGGTGTGATTTTACCGGGTCTAGGGTCGGGTAAGAGTCTCAAAAATAGATCCGGTCATTATTTTGGGTCGGGTCCGGATCATAGCCCGGGTCACCTGAACTCGGCCCGGTGGCCCGGTCATCATACACAATTAATATTTTGTGTTATTAGTGATGAATGATGGCTATTCTTATGTGAAATTTAAGTATTGTAAATTTTAATATTTTGTGTTATTAGTCATTATAAGACTATAAATTAATGTTTTATGTTTAAAATACATAAGACTTTAGACTAATGCATAATATTGTGTTATTTGTATTGATTTAAATATTTGGTGTTATTAGACAATATTAGTATTGATTATGGTTATGCTTTAATTTTAGAGAAAGGTTGATTCTTGTTATATTTTTTTGAGTGAATTTTATCATGTCAAATAATGGTTGGAGTCTTGAAAATTTGGATATTTTCACATGCTAGCTTACAAGAAGGTATTAAGGTAATGTAATGTTAACGACCCAATTTTTACCCGGTATAATCGTGACCCGAAAGTGTATAGGTTTTATTGGGTTTAGGGTCGGGTTTGGGTCTAACAAATAGGCCTGGTATATATTTCGAGTTGGGTCTGTGTCACATCAAACCCGATTTTATCCGATCCATAAACACCCCTAGTACGATGCAAAATTTTATTTGATGTATTAAGTAAAAATCTATGAAGCACGGATTCTCCTATGGTGCCCGCGTATCCGTGTCGGACACGAATCCGACACCGATACTCGACGGATACTTCAAACGAGCATATCGATGACTTTTTTTTTTGCGGTGCAGAATTTTGGTGAAGTTGTCACGAATCCGAACGAGTCCGACCGATTTTTTGGTTTTATGGCCCAATTAACTGATTTTTTTTTTCATTTTAAAATATTTTAAAATCAAAACAAATCAAAATTTAAATTTAAAAAGGGTCGTGTTGTGGTTGTGGGTATTGCCTTTACTATCATTCCTTGTTAGCTTACACTTATACTTGATACGGTGCTATTATGATATGTGGCAGTGAATGGACCTGGTATTTTCACCCACTAAGGAAATGCAGCTATCCGGGGTAGCCCTGGTGGTTACGACTTATGTATTTAGTAATGACCTAGCACCAACGTTAGCCCAATTTCATTGTTAACCATTACTGTGAATTGCACTCTGCGGACTTATTCGCCTAAACCCTCTACTATTTATACCAAAACGTTATTGTAATTCTTGGCAATTGGTTCTTATAGCGAGATCCTGGTTTGACATTGGACCATTCTGCATTGACAAGAAGACGGCATTCACGCTTGTACTAAAAGGAGAACTCATGGACGATGTGGGTATTCAGTTGGGGTCCATATAAAAATTCTTTTCTTTTAGTTTGCATCTCTACGAAAAAAGTAAATTATAAGTGTAACATATGTCGATTGTAGACAAAGGCAACTGAACATTCTACATGTTTACTGACGTGAAACCCTACCCTCACCTGTAGCCTTTGAAGCACAAATTCACTAATGGTGCCGGCGTATTCGTGTTGGACGCGAATCCGACACTGACAAGTGGTGGATACGTCAAATAAGCTTATCAGCAGCATGTCCTCTTGCGGTGCAGAATTTTGGTGAAGCAATCACGAATCCGAACGAGCCCGACTTAATTCAGATGTTCATGAGGTGAATCATTCTGCTGGGATGCGAATCTGCGATTGATTTTGTGATTTCATGGCCCGATTAATTGATTTTCTTTTAAAATCAAAATAAATCAAAATTTAAATTTAAAAATAAAATAATTAATAGAAGCAGAGTTGATGACAACAGTCCAGATCTGAGTGAGGTTTCGTATTTATCTTTAGATGAACCAAACATAGAAGCTATGGTATTTACGGATGATGGACTTGGAGTAGATTAAAATTTTTTATTTTTTTTAATAATTACATAATTTTTAGACTTTTTTATGCAACTATATTTCCTCTTATATTTATAATATGATATTTTATTAATTTAATATATTATTTAAATTTTAATTCACAACGTATCCTAAACGTGTCGTATCCAATTTTTTATAAAAAGAACGTGTCGGCGTATCCGTGTCGTGTCGTGTCCGTATCGCGTGTCGTATCGGTGCTTCCTAGGTAAAAATTATGCATAAATGTCTCTTTATCATTAGTAATTATATTATGGAATATAATACAATTTTTCGTTATGTTTGCATGTTTTTTCTTTTTTTTTTTTTAAATGCATTGAACTATGTCTAATTACACACTGTGCCTCCAATTTTTTTTAGTTACACAGTGTCTCCAATTTTTTTTAGCATTGAAACGGAGGTTTAGCCACTTTCTTTGCTATTGATGGGACATCTAGATCTAGGTCAGCCGCATCTGCAGAATAAGCAGTTGACGGCCAGGCCTTCTAAATGGGGCCAACAAGAGTCATGTTTGTATTTGATGAGCCTGACTAGTAGCAGCAACCAGATTATGTCTGTGCTGTGACTTTATATGAACCGTGTCAGAATGAGTATCAAATCAACCAAAAGTTATCAGCTTCTTTCTTAAGTGTCCAGCGACTCCCCAAAAATAATTACAATGCAGTAATTAAATGGGATAATAAGATTTTTCTTTACTCCACAACAATTAATCATTCTAAGAAATTTTAGAAAATAACAAATGCTAAGAAAAAAAAACTTTATTTTTATTATAATAAACCACCTTGAACATTCCCTTGATGATGAGACTAATGGTAAATTTATATGTGTATGCAAACAAATGACGATATTATTAGGAGAGAAAATGACACAAAAAATATCTCATAGTTTCATGTATCCTCTTATAAACTCTAAAGGTAAATTTATTGTTTTTATTAATTGAAATATATTTTTTACAAAATTCAAAAAAAAAATACTGAAATTAAAATGTAAATCAAATGTAGCCAAACAAGTTTTACACAACCTAAAAAGATTTTTGTACTATTAAATAAAAATTTATGAACAAGATGGTGTCGTGGTGTAGTTGGTTATCACGTCAGTCTAACACACTGAAGGTCTCCGGTTCGAGTCCGGGCGACGCCATATTGTTTTATTTTTATCTAGTTCTTGTTCTTTACATTTTAATGGTCGTCTGCGGCCGTTATGATTTATGAATTTGTCAATTTTTTGTCGTCAAACATCAAAGAAAGACGAAGGTACCATTTGCTGTGATTTGGTCTTTCGTCGTCTTGTCTTCACTGCTTCTTCACTCAGTCTGGCAGCTGAGAGAACCACCGACAAATTGGTTACGACGATGGAGAGCAGCAGAAAGGCGGGTCGGTCTTCTCGGGCCAAACAGAAGCACGATTTGGCCTCCCTCCTCCGCAAATCGTGGTACCATCTCAGGCTCTCCGTCCGCCACCCATCCAGAGTCCCCACCTGGGACGCCATCCTCCTAACCGCCGCCAGCCCCGAGCAGGCCCAGCTCTACACCTGGCAGCTCCAACGGGCCAAGCGTATGGGTCGGATCGCCCCCTCCACCGTCACCCTTGCCGTACCCGACCCCGACGGCCACCGCATCGGATCCGGTGCTGCCACTCTCAATGCCATTCACGCCCTCGCCCTCCATTACCGCAACCACTTCGTCCCCGATCTCCACTCACAGGTTCCGATCTTATTGCTGCTAACGTATAATTCCGTTATTTCAAAGTAAATGATTGGATTGATTCCTACTCCATTGTTGTACAGGTTGCAAGCACAAATGGCAGTGGTAGTGGTGCCGGTGACGGTGATGGTGATGACGTGGCAATGGCTGAGTTGATGGCCAAAAAGCACATTCTGCTGCTCCATGCGGGTGGGGATTCTAAGAGGGTGCCATGGGCTAACCCTATGGGGAAGGTGTTCCTTCCGCTTCCCTATTTGGCCGGTGATGATCCAGATGGTCCTGTTCCTCTCCTCTTTGACCATATTCTTGCTATTGCTTCTTGTGCCAGGCAAGCTTTTGGAAGTGAAGGTTCACTCTCTCTTTACCTATATCATACTTATGTACTCTTCTTGTGCCATGTACTTATTAGACAAGGGTTATGTAAGTTTCAGAAGCGATTTGTTTATTTTCCTTGTTGCTATTCCTTGTCTAAATTGTAATTTGCTTTCATCATGAGTGGTGATGTTTGCTTAAAACTTGCAAGATTCTTTCAATGGTTGCAGGTGGGATGTTAACCATGACCGGGGATGTTCTTCCATGTTTTGATGCATCGACCATGACTCTGCCTCAGGACACTTCATGCATCATCACTGTTCCAATCACCCTTGATGTTGCTTCAAATCATGGAGTGATTGTTGCAGCTAAAACTAAAAATAACACTCAAAACTATGCAGTGAGTTTGGTAGATAATCTCCTGCAGAAACCTAGCGTAGAAGAGCTTGTTAAAAGCAAGGCAGTTCTAGCTGATGGTAGAACGCTTCTTGATACTGGAATAATAGCAGTTAGGGGTAAGGCGTGGTCAGAGCTTGTTACCCTTTCATGTTCCTCTCAGCAAATGATTTCAGAACTCATCAAGATAAAAAAGGAGGTATAGTGGATTCTTTTGTATTAAATATATAGCATCGCCTTTTAAGATGGTAGAAAGCAACCGAGAAACAAAGAAATTTATGGCAAGGGCTCTTGTTATGTTTCACTGTATATATGTTTGGAGTATGTCCGATGTTTTATTTTATCCAAGAATACTTGGTCTGCATTGTGCAGATGAGTTTATATGAAGATTTGGTTGCTGCCTGGGTACCTGCAAAGCATGAGTGGTTGAGAAAGCGTCCATTGGGTGAAGAACTGGTCAATAAATTAGGCAAGCAGAAGATGTTCAGCTATTGTGACTGTATGTCAAGCCTAATTGCATTCTTATCTCTATATGTAACATTCCTCGTACCCATCTGTACAAAAGTTTACTCTTTCATGTATTGTTATGTTGCAGATGACTTGTTGTTTTTGCACTTTGGAACCTCAAATGAAGTTCTAGAACACCTCAGCGGAGTTGGTTCAGAATTAGTAGGGAGAAGACACCTGTGTTCTATTCCAGCAACAACGGCTGCTGATATTACAGCATCTGCTGTTATTCTTTCTAGTAAAATTGCACCAGGAGTCTCAATTGGAGAAGATTCTCTAATATATGATTCATCTATTTCGGGTGGAATACAAATTGGCTCCTTATGTATAGTTGTTGGAGTCAACATTGCTCTTGATGATCATCTTAGCACTGAGGATATCAAATTCATGCTTCCAGATCGCCATTGTCTTTGGGAGGTTCCCTTGGTTGGGAGTGGAGAACGAGTTCTAGTATTTTGTGGCCTTCATGATAACCCGAAAAGTTCACTTTCTAGAGATGGCACATTTTGTGGGAAACCTTGGAAGAAAGTTTTACATGATTTGGGTATTCAAGAAAGTGATTTATGGGAGTCCTCAGGCACCGATGAGAAGTGTTTATGGAATTCGAAAATATTTCCTATACTTCCTTATTCTCAGATGCTTAACGTTGCACTATGGTTGATGGGCTTAGCTAAGCCAAAAACTGAACATATGCTTTCTTCGTTATGGAGATCTTCCAGCCGCATCAGCCTGGAGGAATTGCATAGATCAATTGATTTCTCAACAATGTGCATAGGTTCTAGCAATCACCAAGCTGATCTTGCAGC
>NC_029790.2:18833816-18841953 GCF_000816755.2 Arachis ipaensis | reverse complement strand
TTAGCTATGGAATGCTTGGTCGCAATTTGTCTCAATTATGTGAAGAAATTCTTCAAAAGGAAGGTTCTGGAGTTGAAATATGCATGGATTTTCTGGGTATGTGTCCAAAAGTTCAAGAGCAGAACTCCAATATACTTCCCAAAAGCCGGGCATACCAGGTGCAAGTTGATCTTCTTCGAGCTTGCAATGATGAAGTGACAGCATGCAAGCTGGAGCCCAAAGTTTGGGCCGCTGTGGCTGATGAAACTGCTTCAGCAGTAAGATATGGATTTAAGGGTACATACTTTAATCCTTCCCCAAGATTCACACAAACTTGCAGCTCTCTCTCCTCTTCCCCAAGATATGTGTGTGTTGTGGGAGAAGTAGGGTTTTTCTTGGTACAGTTTTGATGACTTGTCTTTTGCTTTAGTTAGTTGAGGAAGCATAAACATGAATCATTTAAATATTTGTGCTGTAACTTAGGGTAACCTAGCTGGAGAAACAATTACAAGAGTAGTGATATTAAATTATATTCATAGTAAGGATCATTTGCTTTTGACAAGGCATAATGAATTGGACATTATTTTCTTACATGATATTGTGCGCATCTGTTGGTGCCAAATAATGAAATGAAACCACAAATGTACTGGTTATTGCGAATCAATATAGCATTTAAACTATTGAAAATCCAATTTTTCTTTGAAGATAAAATAGTGGCATTTATGTCTAAAGTTGGTTATATTAGTTTCTCCAGATATTGTCTCTATATTTGAGGTTCATAATACTATTATATTAGAATTGTGAAAGGATGCAGGAGTGTTTCGAGTTTTGACGGAAAATGACAGGTTACAACTTATAACATACTATGTTAGTTTTTTAATTTAGACATTATATTCTCTGTTTCCATATCTGAACTAGTTAATTGCTTCTTTAGTTTATGCAAAAGAATTAGAAACAATGAAATTTCTGAAGCTGAATTCAGTCTCCTTTCTGCAGAGCATTTATCAGAGTCACCTGGTAGCCTCTCCTGTCTTGAGTACCAGAATAACCACCATGATGGGCACACTCGTCAGCCTTTCCATCCTAGAATGGTAAAAGTAGAACTACCTGTACGCGTAGATTTTGTTGGGGGTTGGAGTGATACCCCTCCATGGAGCATCGAGCGTGCTGGATGTGTTCTAAATATGGCAATAAGCTTGGAAGGTTCTGCTCCAATTGGCACTGTCATAGAGACAACTGAAACAACCGGAGTATTAATTACTGATGATGTGAACAACAAGTTACATATTGAAGATTATAAATCCATTTCTGCTCCATTTGATGGAGATGATCCATTTCGGTTGGTCAAATCTGCCTTACTTGTGACTGGCATTATTCATGACAACGTTCTTGTAGACATGGGCATGAAAATCAAGACTTGGGCCAATGTCCCCCGTGGTAGTGGATTAGGTACTTCTAGTATCTTAGCTGCTGCAGTGGTAAAAGCGCTTCTCCAGATAATTGATGGCGACGACAGCACTGAGAATGTTGCTAGACTTGTTTTGGTGTTGGAACAACTCATGGGCACTGGAGGTGGGTGGCAAGACCAAATTGGGGGATTATACCCTGGGATCAAATGTACTTCAAGCTTTCCAGGAATTCCATTGCGGCTTCAAGTCATTCCATTGTTAGCTTCACCTCAGTTGGTTTCTAAGTTGCAGCAAAGGTTACTTGTTGTATTTACTGGTCAAGTAAGTAATATATTATAGTAGGAACTTGCTTTTCTGTTTCTGTTCCTGCACAGAGAGTTGTATGCATTCAAATACAGCATCACCACCTTTCTATCTTGTCATTTTGAAGTTAACACTTCTCTTGATACATCATCTTTTTAGTTAGTTGTGATTTTGATTGCATATTGAACTGTTTTCTAGGTTCGACTTGCACATAAGGTTTTGCAAAAAGTGGTGATCAGATATCTTCGGCGGGATAACCTTCTTGTATCCAGTATTAAGCGCCTTGTTGAACTGGCAAAGATTGGGAGAGAAGCTTTGATGAATTGCGACATTGATGAACTTGGCGAGATAATGTTGGAAGCTTGGAGATTGCATCAAGAGCTTGATCCTTACTGCAGCAACAAGTCTGTTGACAGGCTCTTTTCTTTTGCTAGTCCATACTGCTCCGGGTACAAGCTGGTTGGAGCTGGCGGCGGCGGGTTTGCTCTCTTGCTTGCCAAGGATGCAGATCAAGCCATGGAACTGAGACAAAGACTTCAAGATAACAAAGATTTGAATGCGAAAATCTACAATTGGCAGATATTTCTATAGAATTTATGATAGTGAATAATACGAATAGTTGTTAGAAACTTGAGTTGTTTTGTTATTCTACAACCCATTCATTTGTAGATTGAGATTTGAGGGTTCACGGAATTGTGTAATGTAAAACGCACAGATGTAGATAGTTAATTAGTTATAGCCGTATAGCCATAAGAAGACTTGATGCAAGATTCAGCCAAATTTGTCAAATTATTTAATGTTTCGTAATCATGCTTCTTAATGATCTCTTCTTGATAAATAGTTGAATAATCACACCTTATTTATTCCCTTCATAGAGATATATTTATTTACAAAAAAGTGATGATGTGCAAAAGCAGGATAGAATAATAAAAGATGAAAAGAGGGGGAACTAAATTATTAGAAGAGCATCACTTGTTAATGAAGCGAAGAATCCAAAGCAGCATCTGTTGCTTCGATGCAGAAACTTCGTTGCTTTTTCCAAATCGCCTATGGGCTATAGATGGGCATATACTATAGTATGTTCAATGGACCTGCATAGTCCAAAGGTGAAATGTCATGTAAATAATAATTAGAATATACGACAAATGGTTAGTGATTTTTATTTCAAAGATAAATAAATTTTAAATTAATTAAAAATATAAAAATGTTTTTTATTTTTTAAAATGTAAGATATTTAAATTTTTTTGGAGCACTGATTTGTTCTTTGTTACGGATCCGATTTTCGGGTTCTACACCGAAACAGCCTTCGATCTTAATATCTGATGGGGCCTCCTTTCTCCTCTAAAAAGTCCAACACCTTCTAATCAATATTCGAATTTAAATATCTTTCTTATTTTAGTCAGATAAGATAAGATGACATAACTATCATTAGCTATATAAAGGAGAGCCAGAAGCCTTTTCTTTCAGGTACATCATTCACTCTACACATCTTATACCTCTCGGATCCATTCTGACTTAAGCTTCAGAGTGTCCAGATAATTTGGCGATCGCCTCGACTCATAATTCGTACCAGAAATTTTTAGTACATTCTTATATATGTTGGATAGATGTTTTAAATATCTCAAATTTTAGAAAATCAAAGATGTTTTTATATTCAAATACATTTTTAAATTATGACGCAAAAACAATAGTCATTAGTCATCACATGCCATGGATTTGGTGGAAGTCGTTGAGCGGAAACCATTCATTACATTCCATGTAATATAAAAAAGAAAAGAAAATGTGGTTGATGATGTGTGGGGCCTCTCCATGTCCATCGAATATGGCACAAAAAGTCATACTCCTTCTCTGTTTATGCATATGCTAAGTGCTGAAGGAAAGCGAAGCGGTGTGGAGTGAGTGAGACTGTGAGAGTGAGAGTGAGTGCGAGTGAGAGATGGGTCTGCTTACAAACAAAGTATTGAGACATGAAATCAAGCCTGGCGATCACATCTACACTTACAGAGCTGTTTTCGCTTACTCTCATCATGGTCTCTCTCTCTCTCTCTCTGCAATGTCCCTTCATTTCCACAATTTCTATCTAATTTTTCCTCAATGTGGCTTCTTTTTGTTAGTTCAACCTTTTCTTTTCTTTTTTCTCCCTACCCATGTATTTGATTTATGTAAATGTTTACTGAATTATGGAAAGAAAAAAAGCTGTGTCGGTGTTGGTGGTGTTGAAGGATCCACTCACCCTGCCACGGGCACGGAAAAAGCATTTGCATTTGTTTGTTTTATCATTCAATTTGGGTTTTCGTATTGACCCCCTCGTAAACTAGGTTATATAAATCGAGATTGATTGTTTTTGTTTGAAAGTCAACATACATGATAGGGAGATCTGATTAAGTTGCTTTGGAGATTGGACAATGCAAGTTTTGTTTCAGGGTCCGGGAATCTCAAGAGTCTTGTTTGTGCATCATTTTATGCTCTTTGTGGTCACTTTTTGTTCAGATTCTTAATGTTGGTGGGTTAGCCTTGTCCGTCATTTGGTTTGCTCTTAAGTTGACAACTTCTAATTGATGTCAGTTGCTATGATTAGTAGCATGTACAAGTTATGGTGCTTGATGAATGTTTGGATTTGTAGTGAAAATGCTGACTATTTCTGTTTAAATTTAGATATGTTTGTACATGTAGGACATTTGATTTATGTTATGCCTAGACTCTTTGATAGATTTATGTAGTTTTGTTAACCTTTCCTGCAAAGCTTGCCTCTTAGAAAAGCTCTAAAACCCCAAACCAAATTCAGAATGGTATTTAGAAACTGGTGTGTTGATTGTGGAATCTAAGTCTATTGTGTTACCATGCAGGGATTTTTGTTGGGGGAAGCAAGGTTGTGCATTTCAGACCTGCGCGAAACTTGAAGTCAATCACCGAGACATCTTCAGACCTGGATGATCAAACATCAGACCCATGTCCAACCTTTCCCGATTGTGGATTCAGGCAGCCAAACAGTGGCGTGGTTCTTTCTTGCCTAGACTGCTTCCTTCGAAATGGGTCCATTTACTGTTTTGAGTATGGTGTTTCACCATCCGTTTTTCTTACCAAAATACGGGGAGGCACATGCACTACTGCATTATCTGATCCACCGGAGACCGTGATCCATCGGGCAATGTATCTGCTTCAAAATGGCTTCGGCAACTATAATGTGTTTCAGAACAATTGTGAGGATTTTGCTTTGTACTGCAGAACTGGCCTATTGATAGTGGATAAGCAAGGGGTTGGAAGAAGTGGCCAAGCTTCTTCCATTATCGGTGCCCCGCTGGCTGCAATGCTTTCTTCTCCACACTGACATTGGTGTGAGAAGTGATGTGATCAAGGTTGGAGTCGAAGACTTGGCCGTGAACTTGGGATGGCATTGCCCTGATCAGATGCAAGAGGAGGAGGAGGAGGAGGAGGAGGTGGTGGATCCTGGAGTGGAAACTTCAGACACACAGATTACCACTGTCAGATGACTTGGGCATTTATTCATCCGTATATGCCTAGGTTATGGGACCTTCATGTTAACCTTAGTGCTATTGGTTTCTAGTTATTCAACTTGTGCATGGAGTGATGTAACAATAATATAATATTCAGTATTAATGAAGTATAAATCCGATGTTTTCCTTTTGATTGCTCCAAATCCAGCATTCTACTTGGGCAGCAACTGAACCATTTTGCCGTGCAGCATGAAAAAAACACACATTTACTGATTCTGACTAGTTATTTTAATATTTTCAATCTGAAGTGTGGAAACAGTTTTGAAATGCAAATTCTTACTGATAATTGATCCATTCTGTTTTACTTTATGGTTTTCTTCGATCTCATTACTGAGAACCGGATCCTCTACGCATATTGAAAATAGAATGAGGCTTTTCTCATTTTGGAAGTATATAATGTCATCATCAATCACATAAGAAACTTATAGAGGCGAAGAAAGTCAGACTCGGACATAGTTAGTTACAACCTTAAGGGCTCCAACCAAATCTGTTGATGTATGCAAAGTTTTGTTGTTATCCAATCCAATCCAATCAAATCTAGTAACAAATAAAGATGGTTTTGGTTATTATCTTCTGGAAGGTGACGTGTTAGTTAGCACCCAAAACCTGTTTCTCAACAGCACTGCAACTCTTTAATAAGCTTTTATTTATTTAAAGTAAATATAAAACAAGTCTTAAGAAGCCAAAACTTAAATTGTCCAAATGATTGTTGTTGCTGTTATCTGTTATCCCCATTTTTCCACATATAACATTTATTTATTTGTTAAGTAATGATAATAAATTGTCGTTTTGAGTGTTGGGCGTTGAGTTGACATGCAAGGGAGATATTACATATTATCTTTTTATAAATTATTTAATAACTATAAAATAGAAATAAATGGAACAAAATTTATTTAGTAGGTTGGAAATTGAATCGGGAAGAGAGGAAGGCAGCTTAGCTATCCGCAACCAACAAGAGAAGAAGAATATCATTTTGGTTATTGATTGATTGATCTGAATCAGAGAGAGAGAGATGGCTAATCTGTATGTGAAGGCGGTGCCACCGGCGGATCTGAACAGGAACACGGAGTGGTTCATGTATCCAGGGGTGTGGACCAGCTACATCCTCATCATCTTCTTCGCATGGCTTCTCGTCCTCTCCATCCTCCACTGCACCCCCGGCATCGCCTGGACCATCATCAACCTCGCCCATTTCGCCGTCCGTAATTCAATTCCTTTCCTTCTTTCTTTGTTTCTTGATTTATTGATGGTGATGGTGAATTCATGGATTGATTGATTGATTGATAGATTACGTATCACTACTTCCACTGGAAGAAAGGAACCCCGTTCGCGGAGGACCAAGGGATCTACAACCAGCTGACGTGGTGGGAGCAGATTGACAGCGGCAAACAGCTCACTCGGAACCGCAAGTTCCTCACTGTTGTCCCCGTCGTTCTGTATGTACTCTGCATTCAGTAGAGAGATTTGATTATTGAATGAATGAATAATAACGTAACTGATTTTATTGGTTGCTCATCAGGTACCTCATTGCGTCGCACACAACTGACTACCGACACCCCATGCTGTTGTTCAACACCCTCGCTGTCATTGTCCTCCTCATTGCCAAGTCCCCCAATATGCACAAGGTCAGGATTTTCGGAATCAATTCTGACAACTGACTCTCTTCTTCTTTTTCTTTTTCCCATTAATTACTTGTAATGTTTTGCTGCCTTTTAGCTATAAAATCGAATAAATCTTTTCACTTTTTCATTTTTTTTTTCCTCTACTACTCACTCTGCCTGCCTCTCTTTTCATTTAAGCCTGGCCCAGTCAACTAGATCAAACTAATTGTATTTCGATCACAAAACTATGTATGTGTATGTTGTCATTTGAATTTAAATCAACTTGTGTTACTTCTCAATAACATATTGGATTGAATTTCACCTTGTAAAGAAAAGGAAACACGTCCATCAAACTTCCCTTTAAAATTCTAACAGGATTATTTTTACGTCAGTTAATCTTGTGAAACAAACGTTGTAAGCAACATTCTATGTAGTTTTACATTTAGGCGTTGCTAGAATTTTTAGTACTTAAAGTCTGGAACATAGTGCATAACAAAACTGATATATTGATGTAATTTTGTACATAATATTGATATGTCTTCTTTCTGTGTGGTGGTAATCCTTGTCCTTCATCTTGATAATATTATATTAGCTTCTTTTCTCGTAAAATTAAATAATCAATAAAATATAAGACAAAGGGGGAAAATACAAATGATCGTTTTCCACTTTTCCTCCGGTCGCGCAATTCTATATATATTTTTTTTCGCTACTGCTTTTGTACTAAACAGATTAAAATTACTTTTAGTGAATATGCAGATAAACACCAAATCCAACAAGACTTCTGCATTTTTTGCTCCTTTTTCTCTGTTTCTCCCTTTGCGTATGATAAACTTTTGCATTGCATAGTGACAACAACGAAAAAAAAAAAATATGCACTTTCGATTTCTTTGCCTGAGCCAACTTTCCAGTTCGCTGTCCTTTGTAGGCTGTTGGAAACTATCAATAAACTGAACTTTGAAACTTGAAATTCTAAATAAAAAGGAAAAGTATAGGGTATATACTATCTGCTAATTTATTGTCAATAATTTTCTACTAGAAGATACATATATAAAGAGACATTCAGAAAATACATCTACAAAGATACTTTTATTAGACACAATCATAAAAAAGATATTTTCATTAGATACATCCATAAAGATATTTCTATTAAACACAACTATAAGTAAGAGTTAACAAGAATTGATAAAATTCTTGTTGGTTACGTAGCAGAATTGAAAAAAAAAACAAACATTTTGAACTTTTAACAACGCTTGTTTATAGTTGAAAATTATAACTATTGATTAAAAAAAAAGAAATATTCATAATATTCATATTAAACATCATACATAAT
>NC_029790.2:18833456-18833703 GCF_000816755.2 Arachis ipaensis | reverse complement strand
TATTTTATAACTTAAAAATTAATGAAAAGTATGCTGGATCTTTCCAGACAGGAGCTTAGTGTGATAAAAAATGTAGTTATAACTTATAATGTAATATTTTTATTATTAAGTCTTTGCTCAACTAATATATACCGTATTTCTATTATCAATATAATATATGCCTAATAGAAATTTTGCTAATATATGTTTTAAGAATATATTTTAAGAATATTAAAAACATATTTGATAAAAAATTATTGAAAGAATA
>NC_029790.2:18830611-18833287 GCF_000816755.2 Arachis ipaensis | reverse complement strand
TCAAGTATTCAACTACACCAAACTTTAAATTTGCCCTACTCTCTTTCTCATTATGCATTTACTTTACGCTGATATTTGTTAACTTTATCTTAAAATTAGTATTTTTGCTTGTAACATTACGAAAATATAAATCTTTTGAAATTATAAATCTTTTGAAATTATATTGGTTTTGTCATAATATTATAGATTATAGCAAAAAAGATTTATAAAATCAAACTATTTTTGTAAAAAGTCATAGAGAACAAAAGTTCATATTGACTAAGGAGACTAGAGTTTCCGTAAATAAAAAAATCAAATAAATATCTCGTTATATATTTTGGTTTGTCAAATTAGTAATATAAAATATGAATTATAAGTTATACATAGAGTGAGAAGGATAAAGAGAAATAGAGAAGAGGAGAGAGATAGATAAGAGGATGTAGCTAGAAAAAAAGTTTATTATTTTTGGAAAGAAATATTTTATCTCAATTTTAATGAGTGTCATATGACCTATTTTGGTTGTTAAATTAGTCATATAATATGATTGCTGCTACACATCCAAACATTTTTGGCAATTAAGTCCAACCAATTTGGCCTAAACCCAAGAAAAATATGTGATGTTGTTGCTGCGTTTTATTTTTATTTTTTCTACTCCTCATTTTTTTCATGTTATTGTAGCTAGTCATTTATTCTTCTTTTTTGTTTGATATTTTTTTCTATTTTTCTTAGTTTTATTCCTCTTAAAATAGTAAATCAAGAAGAATTTTGAGAAAATGAAATAAGAAGGAAAAGATAAAGAAAAAAAAGATGAAAAAGAAAAAGACGAAGACGAAATGGAAGATGAGGTGGAGAAATTCAAGTGAAACCAAACCAAATAAACCTAAATTAAACTAAAAAATGAACCGAAATTTTTTAAGAAAAATTTGGTCAATACTTAACAGTAGCATCAAGTGAACCTCAGATAATTCACAAATGAACCGAAATTAGTTCATCAGATTTGAATAAAAACTAACTAAACAACCACACATGAACAAGTTCAACAAATTCAAGTGAAATGAAACCAAATGAACATAAATTAAACTAAAAAATGAACCGAAATTTCTTAAGGAATAAAAAATTTTGTCAATACTTAACGGCAGCATCAAGTGAACCTTAATTAATTCACAAATGAACCAAAATTAGTTCAGATTTGAACAAAAACTAACTAAACAACCACACATGAACAAGTTCAGCAAATTCAAGTGAAACGAAACCAAATGAACCTAAATTAAACTAAAAAATGAACCAAAATTTCTTAAGGAATAAAAAATTTAGTCAATACTTAACAACAGCATCAAGTGAACCTCAGTTAATTCACAAATGAACCGAAATTAGTTCAAATTTGAACAAAAACTAACTAAACAACCACACATGAACAAGTTCAACAAATTCAAGCCAAACGAAACCAAATGAACCTAAATTAAACTAAGAAATGAAACGAAATTTCTTAAAGAATACAAAATTTGGTCAATACTTAACAGTATCATCAAGTGAACCTCAGTTAATTCGCAAATGAACCGAAATTAGTTCAGATTTGAACAAACAATAAAAAACTCAATCATCAACAAAAACACATCAACTTCATTTCTTGATCCAAATGAACCTCAAATAAACAAAGAAATGAAACAAAATTATTTAATAATGGCATCAGAGAAAATCATAATGAATAAAGATGTTAGAAAAATGTTGGTATTGTTGGTGACGATAATAACAAAAGAGAAAGATAACGATAAAGGAAAAGAAGAAGAAGACGCAACATCAGGAAAGAAGCGACGACAGCGAAACGTATGCGGGTGAATTTAAAATACTTGTTTGGACTTGATTAAGGTTATGACTTAGATGTAGAGCTTTATTCATATAATATAGTTGTATTTTGATATACACTTAGTATGATTGAAAAAAAAAATTAACTCTCTAACATTACTCGTTTTAAAAATATTAAGAGTTATCAAAACTATTCAAGATATAGATTAATTAGGGTCTGTTTAGAAAACTCCAAAAGCTACTTTTTTTAGCTTTTGACTTATAAAAAATTGTATTAATAGTGTTTGGTACAATTTTTTAGATAAATTTTTAACTTTTCAAAAAATTATTTAAGAACTTTTAAAGAAGTTAAAAAATGTGACTTCTCCTATTTTTAAAAGCTATTTTATCATTTCTATTTAATGCACAACTTTAAAACAAGGTCTTATATAATAACTTTCCAAACACAAAATAACTTATTTAAAAATTGTTATTAATAAAAGTCTTTATATTTTAAGCTCTTTTTTTCAAAAGAATAAGTTTAGCCAAACTGACCTTAAGTAGCTAGTTTGTCATTGTTCTCACTTATTTATTTATTATTATTATTATTGAATTTCTATAGAATTAATTGAAAAAAAAAGCATACAAATTAATAACATATCAACAATCAAATTTAGCAGCGGGGCATTATTCATAAGCAAATACTGTGGATTCCATCTGAGCCTCCAAATGGGCGCGCGCCACTCCAGCTCTTTAATTTGTTCATCCCTCATTCAAATTAAATTGGTCTTATCTTTGTAATTATTTTGGTCAACAATTGGGATCTTGCTAGATATGAAGTTGCATTGTGACTTGTGAGGAGGGTACATAGGGTTGTTTCTCTTTTATTTCTAGTTTTTTTTTTTTTTTTATTCA
>NC_029790.2:18826798-18830567 GCF_000816755.2 Arachis ipaensis | reverse complement strand
TTTAACCATTTCAGTACTCGGCAAAAAATATCTATCTTTTCATCAGAAACAGATAGTCAAAGAAAAATGAAGAAACAATCTTTTCAGCAAAAGAAATGACAAAAGGACGAAACTTAAGCAGGCACAAATGCCCCACTCATCAGGAAAACTATTATATTCACGAATTTAATTATAATTATATATACACTTACAAATTAAAGCAACAACAAATTATATGAGTTTCGACACAGATGAGAGCTGTTGGTAGTAATTAAAGAAATTAATAATTAAAGTGGAAAGAACACTTTGATTTTCAAAGATATTCGTACAGACCAAGCCCGAATGAAGGGAGAGTGTGGCATAATTAGAAGAAAGGCATTATTACATATATACATACATTAACATTAGCATATATCAGTAAAGGTGTTAGTTTTTGTCTGCCGATTGAAATAATAATAGTTAATTGATGATGGACATGTGAAGGCATTGACCTAAGTGATGGAAATGATTTCCACTTGGGCCAAGAGAATGTTTAGAGGGTCCCACTTAAATACCGAAAGAAGGGTGTGCTCTTGAGAGAGAATTCTCTTTAGTCTTTGCACATGCCATAATTAAAAGCGGAACATCATCGATCACTCGTGGAATTGAGGATCTGTGTCGTGACTCATGCCTCTCTTCCTATTAAAATAATACAAATCCTTCAAAGTGGGCGTCCATTGTATTAGGTTTGTGTTTGGTTGGGGCAGGTACGTAATTTAATCCGCTTTTATTTTTCAATCTATATGCTATGCTTCACTTAACAATGTGGCTTAACTTGCATTACATAATTTTAATATGTATTTGTGATTAATCAATTATGTGATTTATGTAACAGAACTTTGTTGTCAATTTGAGTTTTATATATAGTAGTAATGCAATAATTAATGTGATCCACAATTTAAGCCCGCCATTAATTGTTGCGGTGTCTGATGTATGTCCTCATCAGACATGAGCAAATTAATTAAAACATGCGTTGTTTTTCTTCTTTTCCTAATTTTCAACCGAATAATTCCACCAAAGTGCTTTCATGGTTGGAAAGAATCTTGATCCGATGGGATAATTTAGATAACAAAGCTGACAAACCCACTAATTTTTGCACAGATAGATAGAAATAGTAACAGGAAGGTACCATAGAGAGGGAGCTAGCTAGCGCACAAACCACTCAACCAAAATAATAATAATAATAATAATAATAATAAAGGTTAAAAATAATTAAACTTGAATAATTAATATATATCGGAGTCTTTTCCTTAATCATCATCAAAACTCAAAAGTCATTTGGACCAAATCTTTGAAAGCATACATCAATAAAGTTGATTGATCTACTTCTGACAGAAGAATTCATGAATACAAGTTGCATGTCCTCGGGCAAATTAAAGCATGACCTATATTCAGCTATTCTTCTATCTATCTATCTCTCTATGTAAAAAGATTTCAAGAAAGGAAAAACAAACCAAGATCCATGAGCTCCTCACATTGTTGAAATAGCAAATTAAACAAAAGCTAAAATGTATACAAATTAAGAGCAAGTAATAATAACCATATATATCGATCCTACTGTGTTAGCTTCTCTCTGAACAATTTCAAGCAGATTATATATAATTAAGAAGATCAGATGAATGCATTGCATGATTGTCATCATTAATTTTCTTCTTAATTAATAACTAATTACCATGATGAGCCTTCACCAATAATACCAGTCCAATACCCAGTTGAATTGTTCCCAGCTTGTTGTTTGTTGTTTTGGTCAAGTTCAACACCTGCCGCTGAAAGCTGATGATGATGGTGATGCTTGATTTCTCCAAAAGGGAACAGGAGCCTCCCATTATTATGATTATCATTATTCTCTACTTGCCCACCATTACTTCCAAGCCCATCAACCAAAGAAAACCCAAGACTGGGCTTAATCTCTTGCATGGGAAACCCAGAAGGGTAAAGAGCATTTGAATTTGGCATCAATGAAGAATGGACATAAGGAATGTTATTCAAGCCTCCCCTAGGAGCAGCCATCCCAGAAGACCTTAGCAACTCAATCGCTGAAAGAGAACTTGGAGCAGCAGCAGCAGTAGAAGAAGATCCATCACCTCCTCCTCCTCCTCCTCCGGTTTCGAGTTTCGGAATCTCAACATACGCAGACAAAGCATGATGATGAAAGTTCTCCATAGCTGGAAAAGCTAAATTGAGATCATGCCCTCCTCCTTGCATCATTTTATTATTAGGGTTTTGTGCAGCGAGGCTGGGTGGGTTCAAATCTGGAACCTTTGGTGCAGAAGATGAAGATAGAGAAGATGAGGAGGATGAAGCTGATGATGAGATGATCTTCTTATTCTTCCTTGAACCGCCACCGACAGGGACGTTCCGAAGAGAGCCTCCCTCAGTCCAGTACCTTCTGCAAGTCTTGCAGAAGTACCTGGGCTGAGTGAGGCTATAGTTGTTATAGTAGCAAAACTTTGTGTTGGTTGAATTGCACCTTGGACAGTTCAATTGCTCTTGTGGCCTTGCTTTCTTCTCCAACACTGGCCTTGCTGTGCATGAAGAATTCGCAGATATTCCTTCCATGCTTCTTCAACCTCCTAACATATTAACAAATACGAGATAACAACAAATAAAAATAATATTCTTTTTTCCCTGCTATTTGACAATTATAGATCACATGAGCAAAGGAAAAAAAAGGTAAAGAGGAAAAAGAAAAGCAGTGTTTTGTATTTTGCATTTAGGAGCTGATCTAAACTTCCTTTTGTAGAAAGAGAGAGAAGATGGTGGAAAATTATATAAATCCAAAGTTGAAGAAATTAAAGATACTAATAATAACTCCTCTCAACTCCAATTAATTAACTTGATACATACCATTAATCTAAGATTTTCATTATTAAACCTAATCTCAGAAGCTGGCGATGAATACATAGAAGAAAAAGAAAGAGGAAAGCAATAAGGATGACTTGAGAGAGAGAGAGAGAGAGAGAGAGAGAGAGAAGTGACCTTGCTATAGCTAATTTGTGTGCACACTACTGAAGCTGGTGGCTGCTGGTCCTTAGTGTAAGAAAGAATGTTTTAGTTGGTTTGTGGGTTGGCTTTATCTGTTGGCTTTACTTTATGAATGATACAAAGAGAAAAGTATCACAAAAGAAGAAGAGAAATGTGTCTGTCTCTTTTGACTATAACCTTGCAGTAATTAATTTTATTTCTCTTTTGCTTTTGTTTTAATTTACGTGGTGGAATAATGAGTATGTACTACTGTGGACCGATGCTGGATTTCTCTTTCTTGGCTATATCTAGTTTCTTTTGTCAAACCATCTTTTTCTTCTCTAATCAACGACCATTCATCACAAACCTATATATATATATATATTCTTTTATGTAACTAACATAGAGAGATTGTATTTTATCTAGCTATCCATGTTTTCCATGATGCTTTAACATATTAGGGTTTTAATTTCTTGCAAAGTTATCAAATTGGATTCTCTCCTATCGTGATCGGTCGTCTTCATTTTTTACCTTTATCTATTTATGCAATAACTTGTAAACATTCTATGTTTTGGAAATTTGGAAATGCTTTATTTGATGGTTGATCACTGATAATAAGATGAAACGTACTGAAACCACAGTTCAATTGCAACCAACTGCATTAGACGACCGCACCAAGTAATGTAACTTTAACTGTTAATTACTTGATAATTGGATGATCTCATTTCATGAATTTAATTTATTTTATTTCTATATATGGTTAGTGAAATTTTTATATCGAAAATAT
>NC_029790.2:18817934-18825599 GCF_000816755.2 Arachis ipaensis | reverse complement strand
TTAGCATTACTATTTTTATATATAATAAGTATTTAGTCATGCAAAGTTACATAGATAATTAAGTTGTTTTATAAAATCACTTACTATTTTAAAATTCTCATAAACACAAGTTGATTAGTGATTATAAATGACATCATCCTTTAATTCGGAAATTTAATTGTAGATAAGAGGAATGTTAGGGGGCAGCAATTTTGGTGTTTTATAACCATCAATTGGTTATTAATAGTGTTTTTAACGGTGTGAGATTACATCTAATGATGGGAGATCACTCACTTTTATTTTGATAGTTAAGTGCTAGCCAAAAAACACAAAAATTGCTGGCTCTCTAGACTTTTCCATGTAGATAATTATAACAAATATGCTCTAAAATAAGAAGGTGCTTAATTTGAAGAGTGAAACGTTCTAGTACATACGGATTCAGTGCATCATTATGCATACTGTACAACTCGTCATGAATGAGAAAATCATGATCAATATTGAATAGTAAGTCAATTAATCTGGGCTTAAAACGTGAGGAAATGTGTGTGTTTTCTGGAATGTTTTGGAATTAAGCAATGTCCTTAAGCTTGAACTAATCAGAATCTGTTTTGGAATTAATCAGAAAGCAATACATCAATTTGCTCACATCATCATTCCATAATTATATTTTCACATGTTTTGCAAAACAATACTTGTCTATTAAGAAAATTGTAATATTAAATTTAAATGGAAATATAAACTTTATTTATTTTTGCTAGAAAAAAAGACAATATAGATATTTCTTTTAATATAAATGTTTGGGTGTATAGTAATTTTATGTTTGGATATCTCATTCAAAAAGATCTTTTTATCTATCAATTATGTTTGGGTATAACAATATAAAAGTACTTTTTTGTTTATTTATTTATTATATGAAAAATATTTTTTAAAAGAAAAAAGATTTTTTAAAAAAAAATGTAAATTACAACTTCTCAAAGAAGATGTTTTTTTTTTTTAATTTTTTTAGTACTTTCACTTTTCCTAATAGAAATTAGCCAAACACATTAAAAAAAAATCTTTTTTCATTAAAAAAAAAAAATTATCAAAATAATGGCGCCCAAACAAGCATTTGGTTCCACAATATTAGATGTTGGTTCGATAAACTTGATTGATTCTACCTCTCGTGAGCTGATATATTACCAAAACATATAGGTAGTGTTATTCTTTTGTTTAATTTAGTCAAGAGAACAAATAATTTTGCATCCTAAAATGAGATACAGCGTTGCTTTATGCAGCATGATTGTGTACCTTCCTAATCCATGGATCATCATATTCATACAATAAACATAGCAACGAACAAGTTAAATTAAAGGGTAAGAGAGGTTTTTCAAATACATAAAAAAGTGGCTGTCAATATAGCCGACAAGAGGCGACAAAAAGAGGCCACCATGGGTCCCAAATAGTGCGCGGATGGGATGGAAAAAAGAAAAAGAAAAAGATCCTTCAATCTTTAAATACTATTATTCAATTGAAATTAATCATAATTAATTAGTGAAATCTTGTTCAATTACTATAATAGAATATTGGAGTTATGATGGGTGGAAGGTGGGTGCCCTTTCGCACTCTCTCATCCCTTTTGGTTGTGATGGGGACGCCTATTGCCTTCAAAAGTCTTCCAAGACTCACAGAATCTCACTCCCTAATTTTATTTTATTTTTTACAAACCATACAAACCCAATATTACAAATCCTCAGTTAGCAATGGAAATTCTGCCATCACAGATAATATTCCTGATGCTTTAATTTCCAATAAAGTTTTTATCATTATTGTTCATAAAACAAAACATATATAATACAATATAACTGCAACTTATGGGAGTATTATGTATTACCCCTGACACAGAAAGCGTTGATTGATTCTCCAAACAAAAGCGAATGGTAAGGAGTGAATTATGTTTATTTGCATATACGTGCATGCTATTGGCCATCATCATTGACTAATATTGAATTTTTGATACGCATCAAATTAAATGGCTAAATGTCCGATCCATAGACTAATCAGTAATCACTAATGTATGTATGTAGGTCTATGCGTTAACTTTGGGAATAAAACCTCTTCCACCAAGAGTGTACTATTCAATTATTTAATTAATTTGTTGTTGCTAAAGTCATGGCATTAGAGGAATATATAATGTGCACGATTCTTACTAGCTAGCTACAACAAGCCCTGTCAAATTAAAAGATATTATGTCAATATCTTTGAGAGAGACAGTCACTTACCTGGTGGCTGGTATGTGATGAACGCAAGCCATGCCAATTCTTTATTATTATTATTTTTTTTTACTATTATTTCAATGTTCATATACTTCATTCAGTCGATCGGTACATTTATTTCAATAGGGAAGACTTTGAGATCCTGATGATGGAATACTTGTGTGCATGTAGCCCTACCTCGGCGACCCACACTTTGAAATATATATACTTGGTGTTTCTCAAGATTTGTGTGTGTTTGCTAGAGCGGCTAAAATAATAGCAGAGACTATTGATGTTTTACTTTGTAACGAAAGTGGTTCTTTCGACAATGAAAGAGAGTTTGTATCAGAGACCACTGTTGGTGGAGCAGCTTGGTATCTTTAGTCCAATAATTTCGTTTTTTTTTTTTTCAAAGATAAAAATATATTTCATTAAATTTGGTAAATGAAATATAGGGTCTATCTCAGGACAAAAACAATAAATGATGAGAATCTTTCAAATAAACTTATAAACCACACTTAGCTTGGAAAGAAATCTACCAGTGAAATAGAAAAGAAAATTGTAAAAAGTGAAAGTAGACTTATTTCCAAAGAATAGGACTTGTGAACTAACTCAATGAGAAGTTACATGGAGACGTTGAATCTTTCGAAGGAGTTTACTAGAAGCATCAAGATTAGAAGTTGGGATAGTGTTGGTTCCTTTAAAGGCAAAGAGATTCCTAACTTTCCAACAGTTCCAACATAGAATAACAAGCAGTTGTTGATTTCGATTGTCACCACACCACCTATTGAATAAATCTGCTCCGTCGTAGTGTTCCACCAAGACCAAAATTCAGTAATTGGATAGGTGGGGAGATATAAACTCAGAGAACTATTGGACTAAGCATCTCTTATAGATGGATATTGCATAAGACAGTAAGGGATTGTTTCATCCTCTTCTTGGCAATGGGGACATAGTGCCGGTGTTGCAGAAAATCTCTGGTGAATCTAGGCTAGAACCGGAAGCCGACTGTAGAGGTACTTCCAAATAAACAGTTTGATTTTGTGAGGGAGTTTCATCTTCCAAAGGTTAATCCAGAATGCTTTTTGCTGCATATGGGTTGGACAGAGTTCAAGCGGAGGGAGTAAGAATAGGTACGCCACTCTATAGCCTAATATTGTATCATACTTCTTTTGTTTGTTCAGTGTCCATTGAAGTGTGTCATCTCCACCTTCAATTTTCAAAGATTGAATTTTAGTTGAAATATCACTTGAAAAGATCTCTGTAATTAATGGCTGATTCGAAATTTTTTTTCAATAATCAGGTTTTTTACTCTGGGAGCAACAATAGCCAAGTGTTGAACATTTATTGGCACAGTGAATGGATATGGGAAAGGCAGCCATAGGTCATCAAACATACGAATGTTTATACCGTTACCTATTCTCCAGGTAAGTCCCTTCTCCACTACATTTATACCTTGCAAAACACTTCTTCATCCCCAGGAAGGGAGTGTTCCAGGTTCTGCATTTAGAATATTTCTGTTTCTAAAATATTTACCTTTGTAAATTTTGGCCAATAGAGAATTAGAATGTGTTACTATTCTCCAATGCTGTTTGCTTAACAGAGCAAGGTTTTGAGCCTTAAGGTTTTTAAAACCAAGCCCTCCTTTCTTTCTTGGGCGGATCATCATAGTATCCCAGCTGAATCAGGCCAGTCGCCTTTCATTTCCTTTTTCACCCCACCAGAACTGAGTCAGTAAGGAGTGAATATCGGAGATTAGACTGTCTGGTAATTTGAAGCAGGAGAGAGTGTAAATCAAGATGGCCTCTCCAATTGCCTTTAATAAAACTAATCTTCCCCCAGCAGACAATAGGTTACACTTCTAACCTTGAATTCTTTTCTATACCTTATCCTTAACCATGTTAAAAGTGACTCTCTTTGATCTATTAACAACATATGGCAGTCGAAGATATTTATCTTGAATTTCTATATGTGAAATGTTTAAGGAGGCAGCCAGACGAGCACAAGAGTCAAGAGGAGTGTTATGACTGAAAAAAACTGCAGACTTGCCAAGATTAACTTTCTGACCGCTGGAGCACTCGTACGTTGAATTAGCCTTACGAAAAAGAATAGAGTCATCTGCAAATAGAAGATGATTGACCTTAGGACAACGCCTGTTAATCTGAATGTCCTTAATGAGACTGTTTTGTTCTGCTTTATGTAGCAAGAAAGATAGACCTTCTACACAAAATAAGAAAAGATAGGGAGAAAGAGGATCTCCTTGGCGGAGACCTCTTTGTGGTTTGAAAAAATCATAGGGTTGTCCTTTCACAATCACAGAATAAAAAACAATCGTCACTAATTCACGAATCCAAATAATCCAAAGGGGATCAAATCCTATTTTCTCCAACATAAACCCAAAAAATTCTACTCTACTCTGTCGTAGGCCTTACTCATATCCAATTTGAGGGCCATCTCATGTTCTAGTCCTTGTTTTTTGTTCTTGAGATAATGCATACATTCATGGGCAATTAAGATATTATCAGAGATCAGTCGGACTTTAATAAAAGCACTCTGAGAAGGAGTGATAAGTTTATGCATCATTCTTTGAAATCTGTGAACTATGACTTTAGAAATAATTTTATAAACTACAGAAGAAACGCTAATTGGTCTCACTTGGGACATATCTTTAGCATCTGAGACTTTTGGGATCAGACCAATTTGTGTGTGGTTGAAACTTTTCAATATACGACCTCCTATAAAGAACCTGTTAACTGCCTGAAACACATACATCACCATTGATGATGTCTCAGTAATGTTAAAAGAATTTAGCTATTATTTCATCATCTCCTGGGGTATTTTGAAGGTGAACACTGAAAGTAACTCGTTTGACTTCCTCTATAATAACTAGATATCTAAGCTTTCGATTCATGGAAGCTGTAACCTTAGGCTCGAAGTCAGTGAATAGTGCGCTTGGATCATTGTGACAAGAGGAGGAAAAATATCTCTAAAATAAAATTTCGCCATTACTGCTATATCAGCATTTGAAGAAAGTAAAAATTTAGCATATTTTTTTAATCAATACTTTTAAATATTATTAATCAACTAAAAATTAAAAATAATAAGTTCAACCAAATAAAATTCAAGTAAATTATGAGAGCAATAGACACCCAAAAAAAATTATGAGAGAAATGATAATGACTAATGTTACATAATTATTGAGTCTCAATTAATTGATCTTAATTTTAATTAAATGGTTAATATTTTTTAGAAAAAAAAGTTAGAGGGTTATCAAAATTTATTATTTTGGCCATTAATTAATTATTAATATTTAAAAGTGTGAGTTAAAATATGTTATTAGATTATTAAGTTAAAAAAATTGGATTAATGACTAAAAATGATGGCAAAAAATAATAAATTCAGGAGAAGAAAAAAAATCCTAAACGGCTCCTGACAATTATTTTGAAAGACAACGGGGTCTTTAACAAAAAAACTCCTTTTTCGGCCCCTGATCTGTATTTTTATTAGACTGATTAGCCCCTCTATCAATATTTTCTCTATATTAACGGAATAAGCCTATATGACATGTTAAACTGTTGATTTATCCATTAAGCACCAACTAAGATTGACAAATTCTTTTTTGTTGGAAGTTTTGTTGTCTTTATCAAGACCGTTTAGTTTTTATTTTTATTTTTTATTATATTTTTCAAAACATTAGCTAAATTTACTGAGTAAACCTAAGAAATATTAGTGATTTTAAATTAGTTTTGCTTATAAAAATTAAATGGGGGATATATTAGTGATTAACGTCTTACATAAGTATGTTTTGAAGAGAGATCATTGACAGATGAGCTAATCAATCTCACAGAATTAAATATCAAGGGGTGAAAAGAGTTTTTTTTTATCAGGGACTTCGTTGTCCTTCAAAAAAATTATTAGGGATCGGGTTGGATATTTACTCTAAATTCTAATGACTCTCTAATATTTTTCGTTTTTGGGTTGATAGCAGGCTAATGCAATCTCTAGGGTGTAACTTCTTTCCGTGTGAATCGGATTCGGATTATTTACTACTCTAAAGGTCTAAAAATTGGATTATTTCTTTGAGCTGGTTTTATTTTATTTTTGGACGGTAAAGATTGGACTACAATTTAGTTTGGTAAAGTTTTTATTTTTCAAAAGTAACTTATAAAAGCTAACTTCTAAAAGATAAGTTTTAAAAATTATAGCATCTGTATTTGGTTAATTAAATTAAAAGTAGTTTTTAATAAGCACAAGTAACAACAAGTGTGTTTGGTAAAATAGTTTTTAAAATTTAAAAATACTATAATAGACATTAATGTAAGAATTATATTTGTATATTAATTAATGTATAATGTTATATTAGACTTTTTAATTTTGATAAGCACAAACCAACTTTAAAAAGTTCTCCCTTATATGTACTTTCAAAAGCACCATAACTTTTAAAAGCTGCAAGTGTAAACACGAGCTTTTTGATTTACTAAACACAAATTGAAGTGCTTGTTCTTCAAAAAGCTTTATTAAACCAAGCCTATATATACTAGCAGCTCAGTTAGTACTACCCTGCCTGTTCAGTTACTTTTCTATTATTTTTAAAAAATTAATTTTATTTCTTTTGTTAATATATTATTCACTCTTCAAATTTGTTAGTTAAGTATTTTTTTTATCATTTCAATATTAGCATGGCCTTATTTGTATCATATTTTGTTGAAATTAAAATTACTACAAAAGATCTTTAAAATGCTAAATTATAAAAGCACACAACAAAGATATATCTATCTTATCAAAAAATAAAACATAGTTCAAAAATTAATGATAATAATATTATCCTAATTCAAAAAGTGTATATATAAACCAAAATACATGTTAGTTATTTACAAAAGAAAAATTATGCTTAAATATCATGAATATTCATATTTTTCTTCATCTTTTTAAAGTGGTAGGCAAAAATATAGATCTGAATATAAAGAAACTTTCATTTTCCTACAAATAGTAAAAAAAAGAAAATGAAAAAATGAATATACTTTTTTTTTGTATTTAAATATCAAATTATAAGAATAATCAATAAATAAAATAGGAAAATATAAAAATTATGTACTAAGAAAAAATCCTTCGTAATTTATCATAATCTCCTTGTGAATAATTTCTTGAGTCTTGAAAAACTGTCAGATTTATTGACCATAAAAATAACTATATAAACTCTTCAAGCTTATTCAATTAAAATAATTCTTTAATAGAGAAGAATATTAAAACCTGTATAATTGAAGTATCTTGTTTTGCATTGAATTTTTTGAAAAGACAAAAAAAATGACATTAATCCTTATTTGTCATTGATAAAATATAAATTAAATGACATTACATCTGACTTGTTAAGTATTTTTATTTAATAATAGTTATCTGTAATGATATTAATTTTTACCAATATGAGTTAGTTGTGTTCGTCTGAGTTCATGACTGA
>NC_029790.2:18813613-18817852 GCF_000816755.2 Arachis ipaensis | reverse complement strand
TATTTTCGAGTTTTTTTTTTCTTATTTTTTGACATATTTTGATGAACTTTTTTTATATTAATTTATCTGTTACAAAATCTTAGTCATTAGCAGCGAACAAAACTATCTATTCTAATGTTGGAATTATAATGATAAAATTATATAATACACGACAAGAAAAAAGTTCACTTATTTATATTTTTGTTGATATAGATTATTTATATCTCCTTTTACTTCATCAAAGAATGATAAAATTCGTTTGTCTCTTAAAAATTGATTGATGATTATATCATTGAGTTGCTGTACATCATGATTTTTGGGTGTCAATATCGCTCTCTCCATCATTTAAAATGCATCCCACCCATGAGCTTGTAAATTTGAAAAGGTTTCTTCTATTAGTTTGTATAATGATGCCTCGCCTTTCCATGGTATTGCCACGTATACTTCTATTTGTACCAAGTCCTCACATATGGTAAGTTCAGTTCCATCCCCTATAAGCATAAGATACTCCACAAAATCATGATCATTAAGATATCGCATATTTTGTCGCAAATGAAGAATTTTAGTGAATACCCACAAATGTGATTTAACAATAGAAGCTGAAATCTATTGCGATTTACTTCCTTTTGACACAACAGATAGTACTTGATGGAAATCTCCTCCCATCACCATCACTTTTTCTCGAGATGGATTGTTATTTTCTATTATATCTCGCAATGTGTGGTCTAATGATTTCATTGTCTCTTTATTACCATTGGTGCTTCTTTCTAAGTTATCGCCATTGTTTGCCTAATCAGTTTTACGGGTCAGATTGTTTACTTATGTTGCATACGGAGGATGACTCTGCATTAATTGGATCTTAAATCTAGAATGAGCTGTTCGACCCCCAGGCAATAAAGTTGCAGTTATTCCTGATGATGTATGTACCAAGATAATATACCCTTTACTTCTTAAGTCTGCAATTATAGCTCTATAAAAAAATATTTTGCCTGCTCCCGCTGACCCATCAATGAAGAATACTCTACTTTCTCTCTGATCAACTGTATTCATAATGTACTCGAAAACTACAGACTGCTCATGATTTAATTTTTCTATAGAATACATGTCTTCTGAGGTACTTCAATGGATAACTCTTGGATAATTCTAGGTATTAAGTTGTCACTGTCGTTGTCCGAAGTTAGAGCTGGTAAATCTTATTGTGTAATATGTTTTTCATGTTGAAGGGGAATGTCATTTAAATACCTGAGTAAGTGATTTGTCAACCATGGCATATTGTAGTGCTTGTTGATGGATAATCATCCACCATACATGAAAAAACTCATCCCATAGGCTTTTTACATCTGTTGCCTCACAAAATATTAAGATGGTCACAAACAATCTTCTTAAAGCACATGCCATTTTTAAAATAAATATCTCAACCAAACACGATCTTATACTGTTGTCACTTTCTAACAATTCTCAATGCTGAGCGGATTGCTTAAAGGATAATATTGGACACTATTTACTGTTAGCAAGTCATCTCAACCAGTTAGTCCTCTTATATTTGACAACATAATACGCAAATAGAATTTTTTTCTTATGTTGATGAAACAATATAGATCTGACCGATAGCTCTCTTTTGTTAACTACGCCAATGCCATTCCTTTTTATTGCTGTGCCAACTGTAATATTATGAGATTTTCCTATACAAAAGTTGTCTAGATTGTTGGTTTTCTATCCAATTAAGTGCAAAGAATTTAGTCAGCATTGTTCTTGAAAAATGGTCATCATCAACTATTTCAGAAATAATTTGGTGCTCATAAAAGCTCACTTGATGTTGATTTGGCAAATGGATTTGCAATTTTTTCACTGATGGGTACATTTGGTAAAGTTTGAATTTAAGTATTCTCAAGCATGTCTCTAAAATGGCAATCCATCTTGCATCAATAAACTGTTGCACCTCATTATAATGAGAACTTCTATGAACCTCCATTGCAATACAGTCTAATCCCTTATAGCAATATTTGTATAGATACTTTATACTCTTGATACTACTATATATCTCAACAATGATATGACAAGCATACTTTAGTAGTGACCAAGAATTGTACCAAACTACCCATCTGTTGTCAATCATGATATTTTGGTTTATAGGGCAAATCGCTCCTATATTGAGGATATGAGTCATCACCTTGTTATGTCTCTGCTACGAATTCTTTTGAGTAGTTACGTTTACATTGACCATTTTTCATGCATGGTGAAAATTGATTAAGTGTTCTGCAAGGACCATAAATCATATGCCTTAGCATTGCTTCACATAAGTGTAGTTCTACTTCTTTAGATGGTATTTCTGCTCGTATCAAACTATCATACAGGTCAGGATTACTCAACTTGACATAAATATAAATTTTTACCTTTCTCAATATAGGGCTGGCAATATGTACCCTACTCGCGGGTACCCAACCTGATAGGATAAGGTTGTTTACCCGACCTGCTACGGGTAGGGTAGGGTGCGGGTAGGATTTACTTGTGAGTAGGATCGGGTACAGGTTCAAAATATACTCTATCCGCACCTCTAATATATTATATAATATATATTTAAAATTATATGTATAGTTAAGAAAGTAGGTATTGAATCCATAACCTCTTTACTGTAAAAACTCAAAGTAATTAACCACTAAGTTAAATATTTAAACTATTAATTTAGTACGTTTGTTATTTAAAGAATAATGTTGCAAGAACTTAAAGTTAAAAGAAGAGTGATAAGATATTTATTTTTATTTGTGTTATTTTAATTTTATTAAAAACTTGATGATCATGTTATTTTGTAATTTTATTTTGGTATTTTTAAGATTTTATTGTTTTTAATTTTAATTTGAATTTAGTTTTTTATTTTTTATTTTATTAATTTGTATGAAAGATAGAATGATTGAATTTTATATTTGCTTGAAAAAATTTGATTTTTCTATAGATAGAGTCAAATAAGATAAAGTTAAAAATTTTAGTGTACGAGTAGAGTTAGGATAAAGTCTTAAACTCTATTCTATCCTACTCATAGCCAACCCTAAACCAAACTAGTCCTAAAACTTTTTTATTTTTTTTATTTTATAAAAATTTGAAAAAACCAAAAACTAGTTGATGATCATATTATTTATAATTTTATGTTGGATTTCTTTAAGATTTTATTGATTTTACTTTTAATTTGAAATTAGTTTTTCATTTTTTATTTTATTAATTTGTATGAAATATGAAATAATTGAATTTTAATTAAAATTTTAATTTTAATTTTATAAAATTTTGAAAAAATTTATATTTTGTGCGTGTGCGTGTTTAGCCTTCTTTTCGACCTTGTTTATCTGTTTTTACACTTATCCGGACGAGTGTGATGCGATTTTCTATATTCGACTTTGTTTAGTTTCTTCTTCAAGACTCCTAGTTATAATTTCTTTCAACTATATTTATGTACATCTTATCTTTTAGAGGTCGTAATACCTCGTCATCACCTCTGCTTCACTTCTTAAGTTTAAGGCTCTGTGTGGTAGGGTATTACAAACCGAATACCATGAAATATGCACGGTAGACTAACATAGTTAATCAGTAGACAGTGATGTGCATAAAGCTCTAACTCTTGTCATCCAGACAATATTTATAACATGACAAACATTATTCAGAGTATGCAAATGAAGCATAGTCAGTCCATTTCTCAGGTTCTACAGGAAATTAAAGACTGCTTTGATACCATAATGTAACACCCTTACTACCAGAATCATCACAACACTTTTACATTTATAAGAATAATAGAATTAAGTGAAAAAAAGATGGAGAGAATACTACACGTATGCAGTGGAATAAAGAAAATAATATGGGTGAAAGTTATGTGTATTGCTTGAATTCTAATGTCGACGGTCTTATTTACCATCCGCTATTACCTTAATGAAATCTTTGCTCTTTTATAGGAACTTATTTCTTACATAAACCTCCAACATAACTAAATAATCTTTGGCAGTAATTCTCCATCTCCTTGACATCATGCCAAAAGTTGCTGCTGCTTCATCGATTTTCTTCAACTTTCCAAAAGTTTAATTTGCCGCTAGAAATTCTTTGATTATTGTATAATTATGGCAAACGTTTCAAATTTTTGACACCTCATCCCCCTTATCCAGGTTGCAGTACAAAGATAATAAATATTTATCGAGCTAGCATTTTCTGTAGATAAAAAAATAAATTTAACTTCTTTTATAATTCTATAGTTAAGAAGTAAACATAACTTCCTCTATAAGT
>NC_029790.2:18813290-18813550 GCF_000816755.2 Arachis ipaensis | reverse complement strand
AGATACATAGAAGACAAAAAAAATAATATAATTTTTTTTCTATAAACATGAGACTAATAGGATTAAGAAAAAAAAAAGATAGAAAACGGATGGAGGTTATGTATAAATTAAAAAGGTAGCCGCAATATAAATAAAATAAAAGTTGATTGAATGAATTAAGATGGAATAGCAAAAATTGGACACCAAATATTCTCTCTCTATATATATTTCAAATTTTCAACTATATCTTTCCGTGCATTTTCTTCCCCCTTTTGGGTCTT
>NC_029790.2:18812405-18813207 GCF_000816755.2 Arachis ipaensis | reverse complement strand
TTTGAAGAGTTTGAAGAGGGTAGCATTTGAGAGTGGCTTTTTGTGCTGGATATTTTTGGGCTTTTTAAAGATGGGCTTGTCTCATTCACTTTACATGTCTGGTTTGTATGAGGTTTTTATTTTTGTTTGATGGCCCGTTTGTATGAGATTTATTTGATCATTTTGATGCAGTTGTAAAAGAGTTCTTATACAATTTACTAGGGAAGCAATTCACTTGGTCTAACAGAAAAAACAGAAATGTAATTTAATTCTTTAAAATTGAACAAAAATATAAAATTCAAAAGAGGGCATTCTTCTAAAAGTAAATATCAAATTCTTCTTCATAAAATAACCCATCTTTATAATTTTTATTAGAAATAATTTACCGAATTATTACGATAATAATACGAACTATGAATTATATATATTAATTTGATAAATAAAATTACTCCCTCTGAAATAATTTTTCTTTTCTTTTCTTTTATTTGGTTGGGATGATTGTGAGCCGAATAATTTGCATGAAGCATGCATGCACCTGTCACTCTATCTGTCATTCCTCTATCTAACTGCCTTAACATCATCATTTTCTTAAATGATTAAGGGGGAAAGTGAAAGGCATATGACTGGCCTTCTGTTGTATGTATGGAAAATCCAATACTGCCCAACACATTGATATCTAAATTACCTAAAAGATGAGAGAGACCAAAGAATAATATAGCATCAAGGACGGTCACGAATTTTTTAGATACCTCAATCATTGTCCTCGCAACACCTTTTTGTTTGTTGTAGTTTTTTTTTTTTTCAGTTAAGTAAGATTTTAGTT
>NC_029790.2:18811987-18812261 GCF_000816755.2 Arachis ipaensis | reverse complement strand
TATACGTCAAAAAAAATTTTTATTTTAAACTTTTTTTTAATATAAAATCATCCTTAAAATTTAACTTGATTTTAAAATCGTCCTTATTTTTAGGACTAAATTTATACGAAAGTGACAACAAAAACAGAAGAAGAGACGGTTCGTAGACAACTTCTTCTTCTTCTCTTTTCTTTTTGTAAGAGTAAAAACACTCTCTTTCTTTATATATAATAAATATGACTTAATTTTTTTTAATATATATCTACAAATAGTAACTTAAAATAATGATGTGTAG
>NC_029790.2:18811617-18811982 GCF_000816755.2 Arachis ipaensis | reverse complement strand
ATTATTCCATGTTTTATTATTTAATTAGTTGAATTTGGTGCATAAAAAATTTAAATGTATAATATTACTCTATAAAATTTTCTCAAAGTAAGATGTTTGAAATGTGCTAATGAGTTATAACTTAAATGGCATAATTTTTTCATATTCATCTAAAAGGTTACGGGTTCGAATCTCCCTATCTTTAGTAAAAAAAAATGTTTGAAATGTGGTTTGGAAAGAAAAATCAATTCGATTCCTAATATATAATTTGTTATCGTTTAGATTGAATCAACTTAATTTTATTTAAATCTAATCCAAAATTTTGTAATTTGGATTGGTTCGGTTTATTCCATTTAAAAAAAATAAAATATTAAGATTTTATTATT
>NC_029790.2:18806825-18811574 GCF_000816755.2 Arachis ipaensis | reverse complement strand
ATTCAGTTTTAAAAAATAAATTTGAAATCTGATCCAATCTTTTATTCTTGTAGAAAATAAAGTTCGATCTAATTTAAATTAGTGTAATTTTGATTTATTTTTAATTTAATTTAGATTAAATCAGACTTCTCCTTAGTTTCCAAGATAAAATGTTGTGATGCCAATTAGTAATAACTCAAATGGCATAATCTCCTCATATTCAATTAAGAGATTCCGGTACGAGTCTCCAATTTTAGGGGAAAAAAAAAAAAGATAAAATGTTGTGATGGCCTTCTAAGTTCTACGTGGCTAGATAGAAACACTTCCATTTAGATAACAGAGTCAGATAGCGCCTACAATTAATTAAGTTTGATTATGAAAGTGAAGATGCTGAATAGTCGCTTCCCATTGAGTTCGTTTTCTAGCGAGTGGCTAGCAGCCAGAGTGGAATTGAACATTTTTCACTACTTTTCAACCTCTTAATAAATTTTGATGTATTTCAACATTTAAGAACTTCCCCAAGTCTTGACTCTTGTTTAGAAAGTAAATGCAAAAATCTTTTAGGACATGTGTTCAAAAATAACTGTACTGAAATTTATTTGATTTGAAAATTCATTTATAGATGATTGATTTGATTGGAATTAATGTAATTTGGTTCATTAAAAATACAAAATGTCATTTTTATAAACTAGCAGTCATTTTGCCCTTTAAAATACTACTTATATAATAAGATTTTTTTTACATGCACTTTTAATGTACGAAAAACTTATGTGTGGAAATTACAAGTGAATAAATCAATTAAATCATTTGTTTCATAAGCCTCTCTCTCATTGCTTATCTCACCAATGAAACAAAGTAACAAACACAAAAGCCTTGCTTTTTCAATAATATATAAATCTCTATATACACTAAAAGAAATTATGTACCGAATTAACAACTATATATAGTTTTAAAATTAAATAATTAATCTATTTTTTTAAAAATATTTTCGTTAAAAATATTTTTAAAATATTTAATCAATCATATTTTTATACCTTATTTTTATTTTCATCGAAAATAAAAATAAAAATATGCAAATCAATCAGCCCTAATAATATTACTCGTATATATAACATTGAAAACAAGTATATAGTCAACGATCCGCATATGAGATGAAGATGAACAAACCTTTCGGAGCATGACACAACTACACAAGTCAGTTAATGCGGCTGATGCATGCGTGTGTGGCTTCATTATCATCAGATAATAGTATTATACATTTATACTAATCAATTATCATGCTAACTATAGTACTTAGTACATGTCTCTGTGATAAGATAGTGTGATGTATGCAACACCTAATGTAACCAACCCAGAAATTCGCTCAAACCATGACTACTCCGATCCGTTAATTATAGTTATTTTTAGTTATTGAAAAATACGAAAAACAATCGATCTTTACCTCCAAATCATTTAACTAACTGATTCCAACTAAGTAGTTTTGGCCTAATTCACCTTTACGCACCATTATTTTTATTAAACTTTTGACTCAATGTACAAATATATATAACTGCTTTTTTCATGCGAATTTCGTTTCTTTTTTCGAATTTTTTCAATGTTTTCTGCGTTTCTACGTTCTGTTTTATCTCTGTATGTTTTGCATTTCGTTGTCGAAGATAATGAATTATTCAAGTTCAGACTATCAATTGAACCAGAACGAAGTCGATTATTATTTTGAATCAAATCAAGTGGCTGAGAGGTCTTATTCGATTCTAGTTCATGTAGTTCGTTAGTAGTTTATGATTCTGTAGGTGAATAATGTTTTTGTCTTTGAAAATTGTTGTTCATGGTTGATGGTTTGAATAGAATGTAAAGTAGGAGTTCTGAATCTAAATTATTATTCTAATGAATTTGTCTCGTTCTCGTTTCAGTGTATTTCTATTTATAAATTGGTGTATTTTGGTAATCTTTCGGTGTATTTTTAGGTTCAGACTTTCAATTGAACCAGGCCGAATTGTATTATTGTTTTAAATCGAATCAAGTGGTGAAGTGTGGTTTGAATCTAGTTAATGGTTTGAATTTAAATGTAATGTACGAGTTCTAAATCTGATTTTATTATTTTGAATTTGTTTCATTCAAAGTTTCGGTGTATTTTTAGATTCTAATATGGTGTGTTTTGGAACGATTTCGGTGTATTTTCAGTTTTTGTGTGATGCTGATGAGTAGTTTGTTCCAAAAATTAGGATGACTTTTAAATTTTAATACGCTTGAAGAAGCTGAAAATTCTACAAAGATTATTCTAAAGTTGCAGGTTTCTCTACGAAAATTCGGAATACAAATAAAAAGAAAAATAAAATTAAGAACCAATTGATTACATGTACCAAAGAGAAAAAATGGAAATCAAACATATCTCTAACTTAGAAGACATATCCCTCATTTGGATTATATTGTCCTGCAAGATTTAACATACATATATTGTAGAACGTTGTTGTTGTGATCATTTCGAAGGTTGTGTTGCATTATTTACATTCGTGTTGTCCAAATCAAGCAGAGATGCTTAAACAATACAGGCAATTAAGCATGTCTATACGACTTACAATAGAGAATAACGAGGAAGCCAGAATCAGACCAAGCAAAACATATCAATCATTTGTCGCAGCAGCAAGAGGTCATCGTAAATTAAGTTTTATTGAAAAAGATGTGAGAAATTATATTATGAGAGAAGTGCGTAAGGTTTCAGAATTGGAGGATAAAAAAGAATTTGGAAAATACTTATTAAGAATAAAAGAGAAGAATCATATTTTCTTTTTCGAGCTTGAACTTGAGGTTGATTAGTCAATTAAGATTGCTTTTTAGGCCGACGCAAGAAGCAAGGCTGCTTGTGAGTATTTTGGATATGTTATTTCATTCGATACCACTTACAATACAAACAGATAATATGTTATTCTGGTTTATGTGTATTTTGAAACACTTTTCGGTATATAAAGTTAGTTTTTTGGTGAATATATGATTTGTTTATGTGTCGTTGTATTCAGGTATAATATGATTTTTGGTTCTTTTGTTGGGGTGAATGATCAAGGTCAGTCAGCACTTCTGGGATGTGCTTTGATGAAAATAAGGATATTCAATCATTCAAATGGTTATTTGAATGTTGGCTTCGTTGCATGAGAAGAAATACTCCAAAGGCATTCTTATCGATCAATGTGCAGCGGTGCAAAGGGCTATTAAGGCTTGTATGCCCACAACAATTCACCGGTGGTGTATTTGGCATATCGTGAAGAAGATCCCAAGTAAATTAAATAGCTACAAGCGACACAAAAAAATTGAACATGAGATGAGTCATATTGTTTGGAATTGTTTTATATAAAAGAATCTCATGTTGTGGTATTTATCAAAAATGGATCTTGTTGAACATCTTAAATCATGATTTTTCTATAAATAAATGAGAATCATGTAAATAAACTATATTTATATAAAAAAATTGAGTTGTTAAAACATATATATGCTTACATTATATTTTGACGCTTGCTTTTTTGTCATTTTTTCTGTAAGGAATAAAAAAAAGGTTAATAGGTAACAAGAGTACCAGGTGCACCTCAATTCACATTAAATATACCAAAAGACAAAAATATACCAAAATACAAACCAAATACTCCAAAACAAAAATCAAATACACCGATATTATTTTTTTTATTACATCTTATAATGTAAGGTCAAAAAGACATGAAACTCAATCAAATATGCATAAAATGATACCAAAAGAACTACAACAAAATTCTACGAATAGTTACAATAAATTAATGAACAAAATTCCTGAAAAATAGACAAAAATAGATGAAAATCACTCAAATATGTACAAGATAATATCAGAAGTACAAGAACAATATTCTATTGTCTAGTTACAGCATAAAGAGGACAACAGCACCAAGTACACCTCAATTCACATGAAATATACCGAAAGGCAAACCAAATACAATGTGATGTCAAAAAGACATACAACTCAATCAAACATGCATAAAATAATACCAGAAGCACTATAACAAAATTCTATGAATTGTTACAACAAATCGATGAAAAAAATATAGCTTAAACTATACGTAACATTGTTACAACAATATCATATGCAAATCCCTCAACACACATGCAAATATAGGTTAAACTATACGTAACATTTTTACACCGACCTAACACATTTATCACCAAATGAAGTGCATAATGAAAACAGTAATACATACTTCAACGCAAGAACACAAAATGAATCTACTAAATAAACAGAAATATCACCATGTAGTGCTTCGCAATCGAAATGAGAAAGAGAAAAGTGAGAAAATTGGACGATTAGTGAACAGTACCTTCAAGAATTTTTTGTGTTCTCTCTGTTTCTTGGTGAAGATTTTGAATTTAGCTTTGAAATTTTCTTGACTTTTCGCAACGATTTTGAGTATGGTTTGAATTATGAGTATTGTGATTTTGATGAAGGGAGAAGAATCATTTTTCATAATGACATTTGCGCTATTCAACAGTGGAGGAGCGCGTATTTACATGGACTCTAATATGAGATTAATTTTTGTTGAATTTATACCAATTTAATTGGATTTAGTTGTCAAAATAACTTGTATATGTAGTAAGATTGTACTAAAAAGTTATTAAAATTTATTATTTTTAGTTATTAATTAATCATTAATATTTAAAAAAATAAGATAAAATATATTATTAGATTAATAAACTAAAAAAATTAAAATAAAAAAATTAAATTAATAATTAAATAATAAATAATAATAATAATAAATT
>NC_029790.2:18784053-18806791 GCF_000816755.2 Arachis ipaensis | reverse complement strand
TGAATTCCGCTAAATTTTTATTTAAAATATTTGTGGTATTAGAATTTTTTACGACAAACACTAAAATTAACACCATATCTAGTGTCTTTTTAAGAGAAACTATCGCCTCTTTTAATGGTCCCTTCCCAAGCACCAAGATATGCTTAGCAAGAACTGTGATCCTAGTATATAGTATGAATGACTTTTAATAGTTTTAGTGGAGAAAACTCGAGCGATAATCCCTGTCATATAAGTTTGGCTAGAGTTGATCCTTTTCACGATCATAGCATCCATAATTATATTGCGGCTAGGACACATATATATGTTTGTATGTACAACTATAAGCAGGAAAAGAAGTAGAATTCGTACGTGTTAAAGCAACAAAAATAAAGCATGTTCATCAGAAGAAAGACAGATACAATAAGAAAGGTTGTTGAGCTTTATGCCCAGATTTATTTAAATTTATGGGAGGACCTATATCAATCAAGTGGGCTGTTTATACACCAAATAGTGAAAGAAGTAAATTATAAATAATTTTGGTATTATTGTCCAAAGATATCGATTTTGATTTTTATTCCCCACATAATGCAGATAATCACCCAAAAAGCGTTATAATAATTTATAAGTCATTCAAGTTTCCAAAACTTAATGCCCATAAAAGTAAAGAAAGTGGAACAAATAAGATAATAAAACAATTAATTAATCTATACGTCTAACGTCATTTAATCAACTAAGTCCAAGCAAATAACTTTGACCTAATTCACCTTCATGAGTCACTACTTTTAACAAATTTTTTACTCATGTGCGAATATATATAACTGCCTTTTTCATGCAGATTTCGTTTCCTTTCTCGATTTTTCTCAGGGTTTTCTGCGTCTGTACGTTCTGTTTCATCTCTGCGTTTTCTACGTTTTTCTTCCTTTCCTATGTTCTTTTCGCTCTCTGTTGTTCTCTTCGTTCAAGTTCAATGCTCTTTTATCTTATTTGAAGATTTGGATCAAAGTTTTTGAAATCAAGTTATGAAATCAGGTATGAACAGGTATTTCATTATCGAAGATAATGAATGATTCAAGTTCAGACTATCAATTGAACCAGAGCAAAGTCGATTATTGTTTTGAATCGAATCAAGTGGCTGAGGTGTGGTTCGATTCTAGTTAATGTAGTTTGTTAGTAGTTTAATTCTATAGGTGAATAATATTGTTTTTGTCTTTGAAAATTATTGCATGGTTGATGGTTTGAATTGAATGTAATGTAGGAGTTCTAAACCTGAATTATTATTATGATGAATCGGTTCCGTTCTCGTTTCGGTGTATTTCTGTTTATAAATTGGTATATTTTTATAATCTTTTGATATACTTTTAGGTTCGGACTTTCAATTTAACCAGGCCAAATTGTATTATTGTGTTGAATCGAATCAAGTTGTGAGGTGTGATTTGAATCTAGTTAACGTAGTTTGTTAGTTGTTTATGATTCTGTAGTTGAATAATTTTCTTTTTGTTTGTGAAAATTGTTGTTCATGGTTAATGGTTTGAATTTGAATGTAATGTACGAGTTCTGAATCTGATTTTATTATTTTGATGAATCTATTTCGTTCAAAGTTTCGGTATATTTTAGATTTTAATATGGTATATTTTGGAACAATTTTGGTGTATTTTCAGTTTCTACGTGATGTTGATGAGCAACTCGTTCCAAAGGCTGGGATGACTTTTAACATGCTTGAAGAAGCTGAAAAATTCTACAAAGATTATTCTAAATTTGTAGGTTTTTCTACAAAAATTCAGAACGCAAATAAGAAGGGAAATGAAATTATGAACCCATTGATTACATGTATCAGAGAGGAAAAATGGAAATCGAACATATCTCCAACTGAAAAGACAGATTCCTTAGTTGGATTAAATTATCCTGCAAAAATTTATATACATATATTGAAGGACGTTGGTGTTTGGATCATTTCGAAAGTTGTGTTGCATCATTTACATCCATACTGTCCAAATCAAGCAGAGATGCTTAAACAACACAGGAAATTAAACATGTCTGTACGACGTACGATTGAGAATAAGGAGCCACTACAAGAGACATGCCGAATAGCGGCGGCTTTTTTAGGAATTTGCGGCGGTTTTTAACCGTCGCGAAACGAAATTCCAGCGGTTTCATAAGCGTTGCCTATTAGGGGGTGGAGATTTGATTTTGCGGCGGTTTTAGAAAACCGCTGGCACAACCATAGCAAATCACATAATTGATTTTGCGGCGGTTGCAGAACTGCCGCTATTTGGTAAATAGGTTTTTTTAAAAATTGTGGCGGTTTTATAACCGCCGCTATCCTGCACGCTGGTTTAAAAAAAAATTGTGGCAGTTTGAAACTGCCACAATCTGCTATATAAAATTAAAAAAAAATTTCTGAAAGTCAAACCACTTTGAAATAATCCATAAAGTATGTATTACAAGATCAACTGATAATACTAAAATGAAACTCAAAAGAGTTATTAGATAGAATTAAATTATTCTAGTCACATTTTAAATTAGAATATTCTAGCATCAATATAAGGCCTCAAGGAATGTCAATATTCATAGTATAGGCAGGGTGTATTAGAGGTACAAAATCCAAAGCAACCTTTGAGTCCATTAGAGTCATTAGGTCACGCATATTTACAGAAAAGGTGTATTCAGAATTTTCAACTGGACCAAGAAAGTGAAAAAGGAAAAAAAGTTAAGGAAGTTTAAAATTAGAGAATAAGTGACATTATTGATTATCTTATTTTTTTTAAAAAAAATTGAAATGCTAAGAGACAAAAATATTATAATTGTATACCTTTTAACTTAATCGGAGATGCAGTCATCCCAAAAATTCAAGGGAGGTCAGAGATAAAGAGTTCAATTCCCTATAATAGAGCTCTTGCATGAAATTAAATCAAATCTTGCAAAGGTGACAGCAAATTATTTCACCAAATTACACTAGCTTGTTGAGATTGGTTTTAATTATTTTATTTAAAGAAAAAATCTCAAATTTATTTCAGTCGTATTTAATAAATCAAAATGACCAACATTACAACAAATGGCTAATATTATAAACTTACTTTCATTATGCAGGAATAAGGGTCTCTATCCTTAGCATGATGGCACTCATCCATTATTAAAAGCTTAATCATATCAAGTTTGAGAAAATTGTGCCTCAAATTTCTGAGCAATATAGTTGGAGTAATGATAAGCACCTTAGCATTCAAAAGAAAAAGCCTAGTTGATAATAAGTTAGTAACCACTTCCAAGCTATGCAGCAAACAAATATTTCAGAAGTATCACACTTTAAAGAACAAAAGATGCATGTCACACGTAGATAAAACTGAATATTGAAAAATGGAAAGTCAGTAGTCTTCTTTTCCATTTTCTTTAAACACATAGGCTTAGGCTAAAAACCATCTAGAAAGCAGAACTAGAACTAGGATTGACTATAAGAATAACATGAATGCTACTAACCTTGACACATTTTCAATTTTTTTCAGGCATTAGCTACTAAACCAGTGGTATTTATCTAGACTTGTGTAATACATTACAGATCCTTTGCCATCAACAACAACAACTAAGAAAATAGTGTATTTCTTTTCTCAATTCCAATAGGGGTAAATTACAATAGAAAAATTAAGCTTCAGAAATAATGTAAGAATGAGGCATGGTTCAATTGATGTTAAAACTTAACAAGCAATGCACTACTTAATAATGTAAGAATGAGACATGGTTCAATTGATCAAAAAGAAACTCCCAAAAACACATAAGATAGAAAATCTTGTAGCACATTACCATCTTAAGAATCAGTATATATAAAGACATGACATGAGTTTTAGCCCAAAAGATTCCCAAAGACAACAACAAATAGAGGAAACATTTCTATCTTAGGAAAAGACATAATTTCTCAACTTACACCAACACTTGTTTCTTTTTATTTTTCTTATTGTACAATACAAATTAAATCATCAAAATATAATTGAGTATGGTTAATGGACATGTTGAAAATGAACATAAACAGCTAAAATGGACATAGCTTGCTAGTTTTATAACACATTAGAACTTCAAGCACAAAGAGCACGAAACAAAATTGTGTTATCAAAACTAATTAAAAGCATCTTTACCATTCAATACTCATTCATCAGAACAAAAGCTCTTAAAACTGATAAAGAGGGTCAAAAAAAGCTTACTAACCTTTGTCAAATGCAAGTAATGTGAATCAATTGTTAAAAAATCTGAAGCACATAACTTGAGTTCAACAACCCCCAAAATCATATGATCAATCACATGATCAGGCAGCAAACTTTATCTGTTTCTGAAACAAATTTCCAAAAATGAAAAGCACCCATCATCGATAACCTAGCAAAAAGAATATGTATAAGATGTAAAATTGAAGTTGTGAGAAATGTCAGTATTTGAGAGAATATACAAAATAAAATAAAAAAGATAACTAGTGTTGATGCTATACTATATTTTTTTTTCTTTTTGGAGATGCTATACTATACATTGATCTTATTGCTACAGTACTCCTTACTTGCCTTAGAGTTCTTGTTTCAAGTTTACTTGCTTTTTTCTTCTTTGTATGAGAAAAGAGAGAGCAAAATATTCCATACATGCATATTAGTAACCATAGTTCATACTGTTTGATGTTTCTTGCATTGTAAATTAATTACCTAGCTCACCTAGCCTTGTTAGCTGAATTTCTTATCATACCTGCAATTCATGTTGTATGTAAGCATTGTTGCCATGTATTATTATTTTTGGTTGATGGTAGGGGAGGAATATAATGGTAAAATATCCTGATTCGCACAAGAATAAAACTAGTTAGGCATCATTTTCTCCAGGAGTGGTTCCAATGGCAGCCTTACCTATGGCCTCAGGATATGTGCAACCTGTAAAAACTCATATTGGTACTACCCTACCAGTTGGTTACACTTACCCACAAACTATAGCATCATACCCTTCTTATCAAAGCCCTCCCACTGTACCTTCTCCTTATGCAGCTTAAGGACATGTTCCTTATCCAACTTCTTTTGCAAAGAAAGATCAACTTGGTATCCTAACCCAACTTGTGATAATGAACAACTACCCTTATTACTATCCCAAGCAATGAGTATATCAAATTGGGCATGGTGATATTATTTTTTCTTTTTATTTCTTTTCTCTTAAGTCCAAATTAGCCCTTAGAACCTGTCAAAGAATCATTGGTAATATGTAATGCTCTATTTCCTCCTTCTTTTATTATATAAAAAATTTTTTTGGCCATTTTGCCACACTTCAGTAGGATTTTGACATTTTACTTATAAGTTGTAATACTTGGTTAGGTACTCCTGTGATTAGAGCAAGTTTTATGTACTTTATTGATTATTATAGAATGAAAAACATTTCGAAGGTTTTATTTTGCCAAATGCAAAATTCTGGTATGCAGATTAATAGTTTTAGGTGAAGTTGAAAGGAGTACCAACTGACCAAGCCTTCATTTAGATTACTTACAGTGAGGAAAAACTGAGGAGGAAGGGAAATTAAACAGAGAAGTGCAGGTGGTATTTATACAATTAGAAACTGTCCAACTGTCAAACCAAATTATAGTATCAAATGCTTAGATTCTACTTTTTTTCTTCACTTTTATTTTTTCCTGCTGCTTTTCAAGGTTACTAACCTTTTAAAATAAAACCACAAACTATTTGATGAAATTATTATTTATAAATTGTCTATAACTTTGAATGGTATTTCAAAATAATACTTTGAATGGTATTTCGAATATAAGGGTTATAAACTATCCAACTAAACAGGGAAGCACCAACAATTAGAGTGCAATCTTAACTAAAATAGTTAACCAAATAATAATCATAATGACTAACATACTCTTAACACTCCGCTCAAACTTACGTGGGGAGATATACTCTAAGTTTTGATATTATGATATGATACTAAAATAATTTGCCTCACAAAAACTATTTCATAAATCTCTTAGACACACACATACAAACACAAATACACCCATTTAGGCATAATCAACAGTAGAATAAAACTCAAAAACAGTACTCAATTAAGCTACCAAGTTTGCCCTTCATCCTTTTTCACAATGCACAATAATTCAGATATTCATACATACACATTAAGGCTTGGTATTTTCCAGGCCACCCCTGGGTTCAAGAAGGAGGTCTTTCTCCTTATTAGTTTTATTCAGTGATGAGCCGAAGTAATACACACTAAAATATCAAGATTCGAGGGTTCAAAAATTGGAAAAAAATTGAATCAGAATGTTAATTTGGGAAAGAAAAATTTGGGCAAAATCAATCGATCAGTGTTGTTCGAACCAAAATTCAGAAGGCATAGAGATAAAATTCATGCAAAATTAATTTATCAATAGCCACTAAAATTAAATTGGGATAAGGGAGAAGAACGTACGAGATTGAGGGGAGAGGGGCCGATCTGCAACTCACAACAAGGCAAGGAGGGAAGGCTGCCGACGACGACACCGGGACGGATGGCTGGGGAGGACGCCGACGATGTCACGGACGTGCATGGCGGAAGTAGAAGACTTGGATGACCCCTTCTCCATTACCTTCGCAGGCGGGAGCTACACGGCGGAGGGAGGAGACCAGTGATGGGGAAGAACGACGACACCGGCGTGAAAACTGGAACTGACGGAGGAAAGATTCACGATAGCGGGGGAAGGAGACCAGTGATTGGCGCCGTTGCTCTGCTGGGGTTCGTGCAAAAGGTGAAGACGCCTATTAATTTTTGTTTGGGTTTGGGTATTTTAGTGAAACGAAACCCCTCCCCCATCCACACAAGGTTATTTACTGCGGTTAGGGCCTGAAACCGCCTCAAGTCAAAATCAATTGGAGCAGAGCTTATTTCTGCAATAAGAACCGCACCAATTCAACCAATTTGTAGCAATTTGAAAAAATGCCGGCAATTTTTGGCTGCTAAGTTCCATTTTTCTTGTAGTGAGGAAGCCGAAATCAGACCAAGCAAAACATATCAATCATTTGTCGTAGCAGCAAGGGTAATCGTGAATTAAGTTTTAATGAAAAAGATGTGAGAAATTACATCACAAGAGAAGTGCATAATATCTTAGAACTAGAGGATGCAAAAGAATTTGAAAAATACTTATTAAAAATGAAAGAAAAGAATCAGAATTTCTTTATCGAGCTTTAACTTGAGGTTGATCAGTTAATTAAGATTGCTTTTTGGGCCGACACAAAAAGCAAAGCTGCTTGTGAGTATTTTGGAGATGTTATTTCATTTGATACCACTTAAATTACAAACAGGTAATATGTTGTTCTAGTTTATGTGTAATTTGAAATACTTTCGATGTATATAGATAGTTTTTCGGTGTATATATGATTTGTTTCTGTGTCGTTGTATTCAGGTATAATCTGATTTTTTGTTCTTTTGTTGGGGTAAATCACCACGGTCAGTCAACACTTCTGAGATGTGCTTTGATGAAAAACGAGGATATTCAATCATCCAAATGGTTATTTGAATGTTGGCTTTGTTGCATGGGAGAAAATGCTCCGAAAGGCATTCTTATCGATCAATGCACAACGATGTAAAGGCTTATTGAGGCTTGTATGCCCAAAACAATTCACCAGTGGTGTATTTGACATATTGTGAAGAAGATACCAAGTAAATTAAATGGCTACAAGCAACACGAAAAAATTGACACGAGATGAGTCATGTTATTTGGAACTCTTTTACAAAAGAATAATTTGATAGGAATTAGAATGATTTTCTGATGAAGTATGGTGTTGGGGACAACAAGTGGCTTTCATGTAATAGTGTCATTATTCGGATTAACTGATGTTGTTACTTTTAGTGTGTGGATATTTATGTATTTTTCTTATGTAGCAGAGGTGTCAAACGGTATGTCTTTTGGTGTATTTTGGTTCTAATTTAGGTGTTTTCTGATTTTTCAGAATTTTTTGAAGATCGTCATTTATGGATTTTAATTTATCTTGATCACTACTTTTAGATCGAGATGAGAAGCACACAAAGGAGCGATAGCATACATGCTTATTTTAACAATTTTATTACGCACAATAGCTCACTTATCCAATTCATCAAATAATATGATAATTGCGAGAGAGAGAGAGAGAGAGAGAGAGAGAGAGAGAGAGAGAGAGAGAGAGAATCAGATGCTGCAGATTTTCATACCGTGTGCAATAAAATCCTCAATAGAAGCTCAATTTCAGCATGTGTATACTCATTAGAAGTGCAGGAAAGTCCAAGCATAATTTAGAGAAAAGGTAAATTATATCACAAGATCAACGCAGTTTGCTCTAGGTTATACGGTGTATGAAGCTGTAGAATAGGTTTTTAACTCAATATTCAACAAGTTTACGGTTACATAAGATGCAATATCTTGTGAAGTTAAATTCCACTACTTATTATTCGAGTCAAGAGGGATATTGTGCCGTCACTCTCAGAGAGTGTTAAGCTTTGAGCGAGTAAATAAAGTGTCACCAAGATATATATATTGAAACGATGGAGTAAGAACATAAAGAAGAGGCACACACAAGAGCAGCCACGACGAGTCTCTATTGGAGCCAATAAGTATGAGATTTGATGATTTGGTGTTTCGGTCACAAAATATTTGTGAATTTGCATCAGAATCTAAGGAGTTGACTAGGATTCTGCACCTCGCTTATGATAATGCTATGGTTGAGATGCAAGAATACAAAAGCAAAAGAAAAGAAAAATGTTCGTTATCTCACGACGATGCTTCATTGGAAGATATTAATGAGCTTTAAAGCCCTCCACAGGTGAGAACAAGAAGAAGTCCGAAAAATAAATTGCAAATACTGCAAAGAAAAAGAAAAAGAAAGCTCTAAGTGAGTTAAAAGTGATGTTCTTTAAACAAGAGAAATTGAGTTTGTGCATGTTAATAGTCTTGCTAACATATGATTTATTTTTTGCTGTTGAACCTTTTTTATGATGGTTCAGTGGTGCAGTCAAATTTCAGTCATTATCATAGATATATTATGGTTCAAAGATTTAAGAGAATAAGATAGATTTTTGGTATTTTTATGAATCCATTTCGTTGTTATTTGACATAATTTCAGTGTAATCTACGTAATGTTCTTTTTTTTTCTAGAAATGAGGTTTAGTGTTTATATTTTCTTGTTTTATTCTATTTTACCATATTGCTGGTTGTTTTAAAATTAGTTTCTTCAATTATTTGATGGGATTTATTTGTTTTGAATATACAGTACAGAAACAATTCAATACTTAGGCAATGTAGAATTTCAACCTATAGAATTCAGTATTTATTTGAATAATTTTTGGTGTTTTCGGGAAGTAATTTGGTGTATTATAGAATTTATTCTTCTTTTCCTATATTTTTTTGTACCTGGATTCATTCATATTAACATCGTTTCAATACAGAACAAACATGTTCATAAAAGTTTAATTTTGCAAAAAAAAATTCATGTAAGGCTTGAATTAAATATTTACAAAGATACAAAGTATGTGTTTATTTGAATTATACATTACACAAATAATTCAGTACACAACCAATATAAAAATTCTTAACAATTTACAATATTCAAACTATTTACTATCAATATCTCCTGATTCCAATATACAGTAAGGACTTAATAATGAAATAGATGGCTTGGAGAATTTGATGGCTTCAGATTCTTGATTGGCTTTATCTCTGAGTTGATTCATTTCGTCAAATAAAACGAGTGAAGCATATTCGATTCTGAAATGATCAACTTGTTCCCCTACAGTTTAAAGAAATTTCTTTATTAAACTCCGTTAATTTAGTAATAGAGAGTTTCTATTTTTAAAGATAGTTACCTGTTTTCGATTCTTCCATGAATATTTTTCCTTTTTGATCTTTTTTGGATCAATTATCTCTAGCCATTTTATCACATATATTGCATAATCCCATCTAAAAATAAAAATAAAATAACACATTAAAATAGAACAATAACAAAAGCACAGTAAAATTTATTAAATAGAAAGATTTGATACTTTGTTCGTTGCCCATTGATGTTGACATATGGTGCTTTGACACTCTTATCCTTGTTCATCAAAGGTTTTTCTCCGGCAAACACCCTCATTTGTGAAATTATGAAGCCTTAAAAATAAAAACAAGTCAAGTATAAGAAACTCTATATTCAACACTAAATTACATCGAAATGAATAAATGATAACGTCACACAAAGAACTACTAGTGCACCTTATTTAAAGCACACAAAAACAAGAGAATTTATAGAGAAACAGAAATTTGTATCAGATAAACAAATTATAACAAATTTATTAACTTCTGTTCTGTCTTTCGAAGGAAATTTTTTGTTTAATGGGTCAAGGACATGAAATTTCTTCTTTTCAACATCCGCCATTCATATCCACCAATGCTGCGCATAGCAAAATGGGATAAATATCTGACGTTTGGCCAGATAGAATAATTTTTTAGTTTAATTGGTACCTAATGTAAAAATTACTTAAAAAGTTTTATAAATAAAAGCTTACAAATGGATGGGATGCAAGCCTTTTTTTGTCTAAAAACGGGATGTAGTCTTGATTGTCTTTAATCTGGAAGGGCTTGTTAGTTTTTGGATGAATGAACTTGCCTTAATGACTTGCCAATGTGGCATTCTGCAAAATTTGTATAATACACCGAAAGAAACAGTTACAACAAACAATATATTTTAAAAATACATCGAAATTTCAATGTACTACAGCTTACCATAATATTAGAGGGAGACAGTATATAAGTTTTTCAAATTTTTTAATTTTTGTTGTTCAAAATTTGACACATTGTAGAGACAACCTATGAAAACAAAAACCCAAACTTAATACATATACAGCACAAGAACTCATAAGAAAATCATTAATGTTATTATTGTATTACCAGATTTTCGGTATCTAATTTGGCTTTTAAAGAATTAAAGTGCATTCTAGTTATTTCCAGGTTTCATCATCATAAGTCTTGATATTTGTTATCCAATGAAAGCATTTCTCCTTGAGATCGTCTGTTATTTTCTTTTGTCTCACAGGATTTTGAACTTGTCAAGAAAGCTCCGTGTAGGCTACACCTTTTCTGGTGATAGACTTTTTTGCTTAGCATAATTTAATGCTGTTGCAATCTTAGTATTTATGACCTCAACCAACTCTTTCACTAATATTAAGTTGTCTTGAGATTTTTTCTTGTTAGCTGTTGGTTCACCCTCTTGAGTAAATGTAACTTCCTCACTTCATTGAGAAAAGCCAAGACTAAATGATGGTGTAGAAAAGTTATTCTTCAATGCAGCATTGGCGACCAACATTATTCCATCATTCATGGCTTGAGCCGGTAGATGACTGCATGGTGACACATAAAATAGTTTAAGAATACATAGAAAACATTGAAAAAGAATTTTATTGAGTAGAACTTATACATTAGTAGGAGCTACCTTCTCATGAGATTTTTGTTAAGGTTGTTGAAGTTGTTCTTCGGTATATTCCTCTGTTGGAGACTTTGCATCAGGTTGTTAAGGTTGTGGAGGACTGCAGGATTATAGAAAAGGAATTAAGTTAATACAACCAAACCAAGTGCACCTCAATTCACATGAAATACACCGAAAGATAAACTAAATACATCGCTATTTAAAAAGACAAGCAACTCAATAAAACATTCACAAAATGACACCAGAAGCACTACAACAAATTTCTATGGGCTAGTTACAACAAATACATTAACAAAGTCCCTTAAAATAGACAAAATCAATATTCTATTGCCTAGTTATAATAAAAAGAGGACAACAACACTATGTGCACCTCAAATTAGAAGCAATACACCGAAAGACAAATCAAATACACCAAAAATATTAGAAAATAAATTTAAGTGATACTTACGCATTAATAATTTCTTCTTCTATATCTTCCTTTCCAGAAGACTTTTCAGCAGTTTGTTGAGTTTGGGGAGGACTTGAGATAGGTGTTTTTGAAGGAGGTGTAAATAATTGAAGTGAAACTCTAAAGAAAACAAAAATGAAAAAGTTAGTATGGAGTAAACATTTAGGTGCAAATTAACTTAATGAATAGAACATTGAAAGTGAATTGAAAAATTCACATGTCTAGTGGTTTTGATTGAGAATGAGTCTGTTTCTGAAGAACAATCATTTGTCCTTTAGGATTATTATCTATTATTCCTTCTTAAACAGGAGCTAGTTCATTCAATGATTCTTCTTATTCTTTGAACCTGAAATACATCGAAATCATCTCACAGCTACACCTCAAGCATTCAATAAAAACACAACTTCTATTATTTGAGAACTTACATAGTTGTGATTTTTTCTTTTTTTTCTTGTCTGTTTTTTCTTGCATAAAATCTTAAAGGACTTTTTTTTCTAAGAAAAATATATGAAATCAAAAGTAGAATATGGTAGCACAAGAATTAAAGAAATGGTAAGAGAAAAAAAATTACATGCTATCTATAAGATCCAAAAAAAATTAACTAGTAAATTGATTAATTAGAAGTACATTAATTGGATTAAGATGCCCGAAATATGTAAAAATATTAGAATCTATAATTTAGAAATTTAACGGTAAAATTTAAATTTAAGAAAATTAAATTGAGCGCAAAAATATAATTATTTTAGAAAAAACGTGTACCAATTTTAAAATTGTTTGTACCAGCTTAAATCTGTACGTACTGCGAGTGAGAAAATTGAAAATATGAAAATGATAAGGAAAAATATTTAGAATAAAAGCCCAAGCACTTATCTTAAAGGTTTTGGGTCAAAGAGCTAAGAACTTGAGTTGGGCCACACTTGGGCCCAAGCCTAGGTATATAACCCCTCACCCTTAGCACTTTTCACCCACAATTCATTAAGGAGAGTGAGGGAGCAGTTGAGAAGAGAAGAGAGGAGAGAATGCCCTAACCCTACTATTCATCACCATTTTCATTTGCTCATAACTTTTACTCTGGAGTTCCGATCGCTGTAGCATTTGCGGCCATGTGAAGCCTATCTCCTCCTCTTAAATTCTATCTAATTAGTTTAGTAAGTAATTTGAAATCCCAGCTCCAACTTCTCATTTAAATCTGATTTTGCATTTTCAGCTTGGGTATTGAGAATTTTTGGTGATTTTGATGTTATAGAAGTTCTCTAACTTGTGTTCTTGGTGGTTTTTATCTAATTTTAGTGCGTAAAGATAAGAACTCTTTTTTTTTCTCTTGGTTCATCAATTTATATGAGCTCTAGTTTTGACATTGTGCCAAATTGTATAATATAGTGTTAGATTGAGTGATTAGAAGATTGACTTGGTGGAATTTAGAAGGGGAAGTTTGGAAGCTTGAAATTTGCGACATTAAGGTACCAATTTAAGTTTCGGATAAATACCATGTAATGTGAAATAAAATTCTAGGCTAGTGGAATTAGGATTATTGTTGAATTGTTGTGGTTGATTGTTTGGTTTAGTGAAAATTGTGATATGTTGGATATCGATTGTTAGTTGTTGTGAATTGTAAAGCAAATTGTTGTTGAGTTTGGATATGAGATTGTGGAATTATTGCTTATTATGGCAAGTGATATGAAAATTAAGGTGGAGGCCATGATAGGGTGAGAAATTCTCTACTTGGTAAGTTGAGGTAAGTGATAGTATGGCTATGTTCTGATTGATGAATTGATGATGTTGAGTTGAATAATTAATTTAATTTGGTTGTGGATTGTAGATGCATGAATGTGTATAATAAAGGTTTAATCGATTGATTAGGTATTGGAATGGTTAGAAAGGGTAGAGAATTTGACAAATGTATGTTGAGTATGTTTAGAAAAGGTTTGAATTGAATTGGATTGAGGAATTGGTCAAAAGGAACATTTGTAGAATTTGGCAAAACATATTTTTAGCCAATTTCGAAGGGGCCATAACATGGTGTCCGGAGTTCAGAATTGAACGAAATTTATCTTAAATTAAAGTTAGTGAAAAGATCTTTAAAACCATCTAAGAATGAAAGAAAAGAATTGTAGAAAAAGTAATGAATGATTGGAAATTGGGATTTAAAAAACTAAAATCTAAATGTTGTAGAAAATTGGGGTCCTGCGTACGGACGACTAGGGGTGTGCAAAAAAACTGATTTCACTAAACTGAATTGAAACTAAACTGAAACCATAGTTTTTATGAAAACTAGTTTATTAAAAACTAGTTTTTATGGTTCAGTTTAGTTTTAAACTAAATTAAAACTGATTTTATTTAAACTCTAAAATTAGTTTTTACATACACTTTCTCTCTTCCCTTCCTCTCTCTCTCTCTCTCCTCTTTCTCCCCCTCTCTCCCTTCTCTCTCTCTTTTCCCCCTCTCTCCCTCCTCTCTCTCTCCCTTCTCTCTCTCTCCCCCTTTTCTCTCTCCTTCCCCCCCCCCCTCTCTCTTCATCTTTCTCTCTCTCTCTCTCCCTCTCTCTCTCTCTCTCTCTCCTCCTCTTTCTCCCTCTTCTCTCTCTCCCTCTCTCTTCCCCTTTCTTTCTTTCTCTCTCTCCTCTCCCTCCTCTCTCTCCCCCTCCCATCTCTCTTCATCTCTCTCTCTCCCAATTCCTTCCTCTCTCTCTCTCCTCCCTTCTCTCTTCTTCTTCTCTTTCTTTCCCTCCTTTTCCTCGCTCTCCCCTTTTCTTTCTCTCTTTCTCCCCGCTCTTTCTTCCCCCCTCTCTCTCTCCTTCTCCTCTTTCTTCTCCTCCTCTCTCTCTCTCTTTTTCCTCACGATCTCTCTACCTCTCTTTCCTTTTTCTCTCCTCTCCCTCGCTCTCGCTCCCTTCCCCCTTCTCTCTCTCTCTCTGAGGAAATGAGAAGAGGGAGAGAGAGAGGAAGAGGGATAGGGGAGAGAGAATGAGAGAGAGAGAGAACGAGGGAGAGAGGAGGGGGAGAGAGAGAGAGAGAAAGACAAAGAGAGGGGAGGGGAGAAAGAGGGGAAGGGGGAGAGAGAGAGAAAGAGAGAGAGAGAGAGAGGGAGAGAGAGAAAAGGAAAAGAGAGAGAGGAGGGAGAGAGAGAAAGGAGGGGGAAAGAGGGAGAGAAGAAGAGAGGGAGGAAGAAGGGAAGGAGAGAGAGGGAGAGAAAGAGAGGGAAAGGAGGGGGAGAGAGGGATAGAATAAAAGAGAGAGAGAGAGAGGGAGAACAGAAGGAGAGAGAGAGGGAGAGAGTGAGAGAAGAGGAGAGAGAGTGGGAGAGAGAAAATGTAAAAACTAATTTTATATATGCTAAAAGTTAAAACTAGTTTTAGCCTATAAACCAGTTTAAACTGTTTTTTTCAATTAAAACTGGTTTTATTTTTATGAACTGGTTTAAACTGGTGCACTGTATTATAAACTGGTTTAAAACCAGTTTCTTATTTGACAAAGTAGTTTGGTTCAGTTTCTAAACCATTTAAAATGGTTTAGTGCAGTTTCAGTTCAGTTTATGAAAAAACTGAACCATGAACACCCCTACGGACGACCCATGCATACGCATGAGGGGTGTTATAGAATTGAAAGAGTTTCATGCACATATCATGCGTACGCACAAAAGCCAAATTATGCGTACGCACGACTCGTGTACATACGATTTGCATTTCAGAATTGAACAATTTTCATGCTCGTTTCTGCATATATGCACAAAAGTGGATTCGTGCATACGCACGAGGCATGTGTCTGCACAACTGCCTTGTTTTTAGAAATGGTGATTTTTAACTCTTTTAGCCTATCTAATAAGATCTTTCACTTCCATAACCCCCTTTATTGAGTATAGAGACGGCGGATTAGAGGATAGAAAGCGTTGGAAAGGAAATTATTTAGTCGAAATGGGTTGAAAGTGATTGAAGAGATGAGTTGATGTGATTGAATGATTAAAATGAGTTTGATTGATGTGATACTTGTCTGGATAGATACAAGGGTTATGGCTTTGTTCCACTTGTTCCGGATTGATATTTGAGTTGTCTGGATAGATGTAAGGGTTATGGCTTTGTCCCACTTACTCTGGGTTAATATTTGAGTTGTTTGGGTAGATGCAAGGTTTGTGGTTTGTTCCACTTACTTCGAGTTGAGATTTGGGACACTTTGTTGACCATCCATTACAAGATGTGGCAGGACACTTAGACCTTCCCGAATGTTCCCAAGAGAAGCTGGGCAGGGCACACTCCCTAGCATTGATTTGAGAATTATGCATGATATTGATGAATGAATGAATATGAATACCTCTTGGGGATGCGCGCACCGAGGGACTGTCTAGGGTTTGCTACTAGACATGTTAGGTTTTGACTTATAACCGACAGATGATCTCATTGACTGTAGGGCAGGGATGCATCATTTTCATTTGTGTGTATTGATTGGTTGTGCATCTTATATTTGGCTTGCCTTGTTGAATTTGTATCTATATGCTATTTGAGCTAATTATTTATCTGTTCTCTCTATTTGTGTATTCTTTGTATTGTTTTGTCTATGTTTGAACAACTGAGAGATCCCTTATGCTAGCGAAGGTGACGCTGATGGTTGTTCTTGATGCGGTGTGGTGATTGAAAGTTTGTGGAAAACTGACAATAAATAGATAAATTTGAATCCCTTAGGTAAGTTTCCATTTTCTAGTTTAGTGAGAACCCTAGACTTGGATCAATGTAACTTTAAGATCAAGATCGCTTAGAGAGTTCGTGTTACCTTATATTGTATCGATTCGGCACTTTTACCCAACTGGGGACCCGGTGGTTTAGGTTCTCACCCATATATTATTTTTGTTTTTCAGATGCAAGTCAGATGCAAGTCCCAACGCACCTCAGTGAGCGGGAGTTTTATCTGAAAGATGGCGAAGAAGACTTTTTGCTTTTGTTTTGGTTTTTAGATTCTCTCCTTCTTTTGGAAAAACTCATATGATTTATTCATTTTGAAAACTTGCCTTAGAGACTTTTGATGTGTATGTGGAGAGATAGGTTATGTATATCAAACTGTTTTACTATTGTAACTCTAGCCAGCCTAATCTTCACAGGCCGAGACTAGTAGATATTTATATATACTTATATATGTCTCTTTACCCTTGTTCTATCTTCAAGATTTTAATTATCTACTTTTTTCGACACGCTTATGTATGTTGTCGAGTGTGAACGATTGGCGAATTCTCTTTTTATTTGGGGTTCAAATTCCTATACAGGCTTCTAGTTTAATATTTCCTTCTATACATAAGTATTTATATCTCAACTTTATGTCGTAGCACTAAACCCTCATTGAATTATGACTTAAGTATAAGGCTTTGAAGGATAGAGTGTTACATTATCACTTGGTTGATTTTCACTGCTCTGATAGCTTGTCTGTGCTTGAAACACAGGATCATTTTCACTTGCCAAATTTACATGTGATATTTTAAAGACAAAATAAACATTATTAAGTAAAACTAGAGTAATTACATCAAGTTTTAGAAAATTTTAGCAAAGAAAAAATTTCATACATTGAATCTTACATTTACGAAGAATCATAGTGAGATTCTGTGGAGTGGAGTCCAATTTCTGGAATATTAGTGGTTTTTTCCTACATCCTGAAAAAGCAAACAATCATCAGGCAATAAAATTGGAAAAATACACCGAAAAGCACCGCATACTTTTTGTGCAGGCTTATCATTTGTTTTCTTCAATCTTGCTTTTCTTATTTCTTGCATTTGTTCACTTCTAATAATATGGTACTCGAAAATTGAACTCGCACAACTTCACTGGCAAGTGCACCGGTCATCCAAGTAATATCTCAGGTGAGTGAGGGTCGATCCCACGAAGATTGTCAGATTGAGCAAGCAATAGCTATCTTGTTGGACTTAGTCAGGCAAATAGTAAAAGAAGGTTGTTGGTGTAAACGCATAAAGCAATGAAATAAGAAAAACAAGTAAAGATTGGTGTAAATTCAATATAAAGAAAATAGTTAAGGTCTTGGAGATTTTTATCTTTTCGGATCAATACTTCTTACCAACTATTTTAACAATTAGTGATTCATTCTATGGCAAACTATAAGTGATTAAAACATAATCTCTTAGTGAGTTAATCTCCTCTAACCTTACTAAAATGCTACATACAAGGTCAATTCTTTCATATCAGAGGGTGAAGTTCAAAAATCTAGTTTAGAGCCACAAAAATCTCAATTACCCAAAGCCAACCAGATTTTAAGTCACATATCTAATTAGCCAGGCAAATTGCAGTTTAGGAGGAGTGTTTTCAAGTTGTCGCCCAAGCGAGATAGCTCTCTTGAGAATCACAAGAGCTCATATAGAATAAGGGGTCATACTCTCGTTTCACCCCAGATTCATAAGATTAAGAACGAAAACAATACCTGAGAATTGAATCAAATATTAATTAAAATAGAAGAGTAATAATATTAATCCTTAGAAATAAACAGAGCTCCTCACCTTAACCAGGAGGTTTAATTGCTCATGACTTACAAAGAAAATATGAAAGTGCGGAGTCTCCCTCCCAGAGGAGAGATTGAATGTCCTTTGGGGAGGAAGGAAGTCCCTTATTTATAGTAAAAACCTCTAAAACTGAATCTAGAATTCAAATTCAAACTAAATCAAAATAGAATCAAATCTAGATCAAATCAAATATTTTAATTTGAAATTTGAATTTTAATCCTGAAAGATATTGTTTGTAATTAAAAATTACAAAAAGGGAAGATAAGATAACAAAATCCAACTAAAGATGCTCCATGAGTGAGGTGGGACCCGTACTACTGCCGTTCAGCGCCAAAATGCGCGTTCATCACGGAAAAGGGGTAGTTCTGGCATTCTTGTGGCCGTTCAGCACCGGGAAGGGATGCTGGTTCTGTCCTTCTTGGGTGCTAAACGCCAGACTCGGCGTAAAAATATTGACTATTATATATTATTGGAAAGCTCTGGAAGTTAGCTTTCTAATGCCATTGAGACCGCGTGAATTGGACCTTTGCAGCTCAAGTTATGTTCATTGGAATGCAAGGAGGTCAGGATTGACAATATATGCTATCCTTTCTTCGTCTTTGCATAAAACTCTGCCAAATTCGCCCAAAATTCACCTAAAATCATAAAAATACCACAAGAACTCAAAGATGAATTTTGCACTAAAACATAATAAAACTTAATAAAATCTATCTAAAAAAAAGTAAAAACAACTCGAAAAAAGGGTATAAGATGCTCACGCATCACAATACATGCAAATGATTCTGTTAATAAATAAAATTTTGATAAAAGAAAAACATAGCATTACAATGATAGTTTTTTAAACTTACTCATTATCATATTCATTTTTTTTTTGGAGGATGAGTCCTCAGTAACATGTTTTCTTTTTTTTTGGATTCAATCCTGAAAAAGCAAACAATCCTCAAGCAAATGAACACAATAAAATTGACAAAATACACCAAAAAGAAATACTTACTTTTTTGCAGGCTTTTGATTTTTTTTCTTCAATTTTCTTTTTCTTATTTCCTTGCTTTCTTCACTTCTGATAATTCATACAAAAAATTCTGTTAATAAATAAAATTTGGACGAAGATAAAAATAAATAGCATTACAATGATAGTTTTTTAATCTTACTCATAATCAGATTCAGGTTCTTTTTCGGAAGATGAATCCTCAATAACATGTTTTTTTTTTAGATTCCATTTTTAAAAAGTAAACAATCATCGGTCAAATAAACACATTAAAATTGATAAAATACACCAAAAAATAATACTTACTTCTTTGCAGGCTTGTGAATTTTGTTTGTCAATCTTCTTTTTCTTATTTCTTGCTTTCTTCACTTCTGACAATACATGCAAAATATAGCATTATAATGATAAATTCTGAGTCTTACTCGTCATCAGATTCAGTTTTTTTCTCGGAAGATGAATTCTCAATAACATGCTTCCTTTTTTTGGATTCCATCTTGAAAAAGCAAACAATCATCAGGCAAATAAACACAATAAAATTGACAAAATATACCGAAAAATAATACTTACTTCTTTACCATTCTTTTAGGTAATTTTCTACTTTTTTTGTGTCTCCTTTGAGTCATGTTCAGAATCAAACTCATACTTAGCAGCACTTTCATTTTTCGAAGAAATAGTGTTCTTTTTGTGTGGCTTCTTTTGTTCCTTTCTTTCCCCCTTCTTGGTTTTTTGGTTGTTTTTTCACCTGTGCTCTTTTCACGATGCCCTAAAATAGAAATAATATTTGTTTACACAATATATTTTAAACAAATACACTAAAATTAAAAAAAAATTCTGTTGAGTTACCATGTTATCCTTAATCTCAGCTTGTATTCTTTCAACTAACAACTCCCTGGTTCAATGTTGCATCCACGATGGTCCAGAAATCGCATGCACCGACTTATTTTTATGTGTGGATTCATGAAAATATACAATCATCAAAGTAAAGAGGTAGCCATTGACAGCATATTCCTTTTCCAATGTGTGCTCTCTGATGCCCTTGATAAGGAAGATGAACACATAACCATCCTAATTCCGTTCACGTATTATGTCCACATAACGAATGAGTGTCATGTGAATCGAAGAAATTTTGTCTATCGTTGTCGACAACAAGAAGCATATATGAATGTAGAGGATGAATATCTTCTTGAATTTTAGCCATTTTTTTCCATCAACACTCATCTCCATCATAGATCTTGTCAATTCTAACAAAGTCTTGCCTTGAAAGTTTCTAACAACTTCCTTATTTTTCTCACTAAGTTCTTGAAAATTAATTTTGGCTGAATAGTGTGCCCTGCAAAAGCAGCAAAAATATTTCAATAATAGAAATAATTTTATAATACACCGAAATTTAATTTACAGAATATATTACAAAATAGATTTTTATCAGATACAATCAAGGCAAGGGACGCTGCTATATTTTTAGGGAATCTTGATTATACCATACCGTATGTCCAGTGTGTTATTGTACAGATCAAATGAATATGTCAATTCTTTCAAAAGTTTATGTGACACATTTATGGGAAGGATATGCATCATACCACCAAATCTCAATTCTTGCACTACAAAAAATCTTTATTAAAATAGCAATAGTATTATGGCAGGTCCATAAAACTGCCATTTTTTTGGCTAATTTCGACAGTTTTAGCCTCTATCGTAATGTTCAATTTCTTTTGCCAGTCATTTTTTTTCCTTTTTATATGTTTTAAACTGAGGAGGTGATGAATATGAAAGTGATTAGTGTTGCATTTGAGAATGGGAGAGTGATGTGAATGACGAACTCTAATCTCTTGCCGCCATTCATCTTCCACCTCTATCATACATCTCTTTGATGCCATTCATTGCAGCTCATCTCCTCGCCGGCGTCGCCGCTGCAAACAATGTCATTGTTGCTGCCTTTAACGAGCTCTGCAATTTGGTCGTGCCTTCTCTGTCACTTTCAATAGGTAATCTATTTCTTCTTTTTCTTCTGATTTTTTCTCTCACTTCATACTTTTAGATCTAGTTTATGATCTAGTAGAAAAAAAATAGAGAATACTTGCTCACCGAGTCGCGCCAGCAAATCAGATCTACCAAAATGTTCAACGGCATTCTCAGTCAGAGATTTGTCATGAAATGATGATTTTGTACTTTAATTTCTCTGTTTCTGTTCTTCCTTCTTCATGCCTTTCACTTATTGTGGTTATGTTGATTGTGATTTTTAATTTTTTATTTTATCTCTTTTTATTTTTTCTGTGAATCGTTAATTAAACAGGCGAAACTTAGAATCCAATCGATGTGATAAGGAAAAAGAGGATCGCGATAGAGAAGTTTATTAAGATCTGTTTATAATAGTCTTTTTTTCTGTTTTTGTTTTAGAAAATTTGTTAATTCAAGTACGATAGATAGATGAAATTTTTCACTGAAGTCGATCTATGAATTCATCAATGCACAGCTTTAGAAGGATGTGCTAGCTTTAGTCTTTCGTGATTCCACTATAATCAAGATTTTGAGACATTGTTTTGTTTTTAGAATGAAAATTGATTGAGCTGAGAGAAGATGTTTCTATTTCTAAAATCTGATGCATATGAATGATAAAAGACTCTGAAGTTAGTATTCTTATTTTAGTTGGAAGTGAATTTTGGAGAGCATAAAGTTGTGCAAAAAATTATCCCTATTGTTTTCAATCTTACTAAAACGTGCTACCAAGGTATCTCATTTGTATGCCAATGTATGTGTATTAGTATTCTGTTATGACACTTGTAATTTATTAACTTTATTGTTTGTTCAAAGCAATCAGACTTGCTACGGACTTGGAGACAGATAAGCCACATTTAAGTGACATGTCAGTGATAACATTGAAAGGTATGGGATCATGGCATTTAAAATATTTCTGGTAACATATTTAGTTACTGATCAAAAAATATTTGATATTGTCAATGACCTTTTGTTTTGTTTTTTTGTTTAGTAACCAATCTTATTTCAGGTTTATTCTTATCATTAACTTATTTCTTCTCAAGAAACAGATCTCGCATGTTGGATTACCAGCTTGCTCTACAGTTATATGTTAGAAAAGATGTTGGTAAGTAATTGCACTCCAAGCAATCAATAATAAGTTGCAGAACTCCAAATCACAATGCTTTTATCCTCATGTAAGTGACTGATGGTAGATGGTTTGGAAATCTATTTGGTTTATAAATAAATTTCTGGGGTATATAATTTAAAATAAAATATAGAATCCTAATTGAGAAATTAAAAACATTATATGGAATTTTAAAAAGATTTGTTTATTGTAAAAATAAATGATTAAATTAATTATAATCTCGAAGATGTTCTTAGGATGCAGAAATATATGATCTTAAAATCACTGCCATTATTTTATTTAACTTCATTGCTTTATTGATATCCAACGCTTTA
>NC_029790.2:18782933-18784028 GCF_000816755.2 Arachis ipaensis | reverse complement strand
TAATAATATTTATATAATTATAATAAAAATTATTTATATAAATTATTTAATGATTTTTTTATGTATAATAATAATATAGTGTTACAAATTTCATAATAATTTTTTTATATATAAGTGAAACTAGACTTAAAAAATTTTATTTGGACTATCAAAAATAAAAAATAGAATAATATTTTTTTTATACAATAAATTTTATACAAAAATAAATTTTAAAATAAAAGTAATAACTATTAATATCAATCAATAGGTATTCATTAAGTTTTATATTAGAACACGCCCGGGTTTTACACTAGTTTTACTTTAAAAGGAGAAGGTCATGGGAATTGGGTTATGATCATGAGGCATGAGCACACCTTGAAACTCTGACATCCTTCTCCACTCATCGCTTCGCTTCTCTTGTTTTCTCTTCGCTCCACACACACACTCACACTCTACATTACACCTTGTCCATCTCCAAGAGATGGTAAGAGCTCCTTGTTGTTCAAAAGTTGGATTGCACAGAGGTCCATGGACTCCCCGAGAAGATGCATTACTCACCCAATATATTCAATCCCATGGGGAAGGCCAATGGAGATCACTCCCTAAAAGAGCTGGTACCATTAATTGAATTTCCTATCAATCCACATCCACCTTTCTCGTCTATATATCCGTTGATTATTGTTGTATGTGTATGCAGGCCTTCTTAGATGCGGGAAGAGTTGCAGGTTGAGATGGATGAACTATCTGAGACCAGATATCAAGAGAGGCAACATAACACCCGAAGAAGACGACCTCATCATTAGAATGCATTCACTCTTAGGGAACAGGTGGTCCCTCATCGCTGGAAGGTTACCGGGAAGAACCGACAATGAAATAAAAAATTACTGGAACACCCACCTCAGCAAGAAGCTCCTCAGGAGTCAACCCAAGAAGAAGAAGCAGAAGAAGAAAGACGCACAAGCAGAGGAAGAGGAAGAGGCAGAGGCAAAGAAGAAGAACAAGACCGTCGTTTATTTACCCAAACCGATTCGAGTTATTCCAAGAACCAAAAGTACCCTAACCTTGGAGTCCAATTCAGGAAGCGCATCAACGAGCCATGAGAAACAAGAAGTTGCG
>NC_029790.2:18772514-18772933 GCF_000816755.2 Arachis ipaensis | reverse complement strand
TTACAAGAAAACAATTCTCAAAGAATTGTTGAGATGAAATGAGTACTCTCTAGAAGAGTGTATGATTACAAGTTTAGCACTGTTGAACCAATTGATATTGCTCTCTCAAATTGTGTATTATAACACCTTAAAAATGTGTAGAATGAAAGAATATGAACTAGATAGTTTGCAAATACTCACATGTATGAAATAAGGCTTTAATCCATCTATTTATAGACTTCCCAAACCTTAGAAACGTTTGGGAGTTAATGGGATGAAGCCGTTTTGATAAAACTAGCCGTTTTTTATGTTTTTGAATCATTTGCATCGATGCATAACACTTTGCATCGATGCAAATGTGTCTTTGAAGCTGAAATTTGATTTTTCAGCTAGGTTGCATCGATGCAAAAAGTCGTTGCATGCTTTGCATCGATGCAAGA
>NC_029790.2:18767824-18768761 GCF_000816755.2 Arachis ipaensis | reverse complement strand
AATTGTTTATTATAATAAAATCTTTTTAATTTTTTTTACGATATTTTTCAGACAAATAAATGACTAATTCATCGCGAAACTAAATTTCACTTAAATAAATAAATTAACTATTTGATCGATACAAATTGATTTATTATAATTAATTCTAGAAAAAATAACTTTCCTCTTATCTACTTCTAAGAAAACATATTTTTATTACTAATTTTGAAATAAACAAACAAACATGTAAGAAAAACTTATAACGCCAAAAGTATATTGTTATATTCAAGTGTGTTTTTCATACATTTTTTATTATGTACTATATCTACTTTATAAGATAATTAATTTGGTAATTAATTTTTTTATAAAGTAATTATCTAGATCAGTTTTCAATCAAAGATTTTAAAAATAGATATTATAGTTCTTAAAAAAATTAATACATATAGATCAATTTCTAAAATTTTATTTTGGCAAACAAATAGTTCTTAGTTCATTTTTCGATAGAGTAATTACCCAAATCAATCTCTAAAAATTTTAAAAACAGATATTTTAGTCTCTAAAAAAATTAATACACAGATCAATCTCCAACATTTTTTTCCGTCAGATATAAACTGAGAAATAAACTGATATTAATTTGGATAATTACTCTGCTGAAAAATAAACTGAGACTGATTTAGATAATTACTCTGCTGAAAAATAAACTGAGACTAAGTTGTCTGCTGGAATAAAACTTAAGGAATTGATGAATGTATTAATTTTTTTTAGGGACTAAAATATCTACTTTTAAAATTTTTAAACACTAATTTGGATAATTCTTCGCAGAAAATATACCCTTTAATTATTTGTTCTTTTAGATAAGAGACATGCCATTAGTTCCTTCAAAACAAAAGCGACAATTTCATTAATTAAGATCATCATCAACAACAACAATAATAATAATAAATTAGTTAATTAAATA
>NC_029790.2:18766682-18767536 GCF_000816755.2 Arachis ipaensis | reverse complement strand
TGTTATATATTTATTAAAGTTTATGATTTAAAAATTGTACTAATAATATTTTTAATGTTTTTTTAAAGCACATACATATATACAATACAAGATTTAATTCCTTTAAGACTTGTTTAAACATATAAATGAACTAATTATTTTTCCAACCTAAGTTGGTTATTCTTATTAGACCTCTAAATAGATGGATGATATTGTTATTTTTTTAGAGGATATAAAATAACGTTTGAACCTTAGCTTCTCACGTGCTTACCTGATAGTCACTCATCTTTTCAAGCCATTAAGTCGTCTGAATAAGAAACAAGTTAACAAGTTGGACTTTGAAGTTTGAAGGCTTCAATCTGTATAGTAGTTTTAGTTATATTACATTAAAAAATAACAAATTGACCAATAGATAATAGATATCTATAGGAACCAATTTTTCCTCAACTGCCAACTAACTGACAAACAATTCAAGTATAATTTTTCAAACCCACCAGGAAGTTAACTAGAAAAACTAACTTCAGATAATAATGATTGATTGAGTTGCTATAGCTAAATAAATTCACTCATTCATTTTTTCAAATTTTTTTTATCTTTTTTTATTTTTTTGTCTTTCTTTTTAAAATTATGCAATTTCACCCACTACTGTTAGCCATTATTTACCACCGTCAGTCAGCCACCTGACTATTGCCGTCTCCAACCATTTTAAATCTTAAACTATAAATCATACATTTTAAATTATAAATTATAAATTTAAAATTTAAATTTTAAATCTTAAATTTTAAATTTTTAAATTCATTATGTTGTTTTACTCTCAAATATTTTTTTCTTTAAATTTTAAATATTTTTATCTATTTTAATTTTAGATATTTCTT
>NC_029790.2:18760252-18765014 GCF_000816755.2 Arachis ipaensis | reverse complement strand
TCATATGTCACTATCACCTTCAATTTATATCTTGAAATTAAAATATAGTGTCTCTTTTTTTTATAACATCTCTTTTAGTAAAATACCTTACTTAATTATGATATTTTTACTAAAAAGAATATTATGTAACCTTTTTTAATATTAACTACTTAATTATTGAGTCTTTATATCGATATCACGTTCTAATTTTGAGAAAATGTCAAAAATTTTGATTTTGATTTTTATTCTTTAAAGTCATATATCAAAGATTTTCAAATAATGATAATCACATAAATACTATTAATAATAAATCTTATACCAGTAAATTCAAAATAAAATTCAGATTCAACATACTATATTTACTCTTCTATATAAAATAAAATTTTAAGCAACAAAAACGAGGAGACTCTATAAAAGCAATTGAATTCTTTTACTGCTGTTTTTTCTTATTTTTCATCATCATCATTATTATCATCTTCTTTTTTTTTTATTATTCATCTTTTTCTTCTTATTTTACCTTCTTAAGTTTCTTCTTGTTTTACTCTCTTAACAAGAATAAAAACAAAAAAAAATTAAACAAAGAAGAAGAAACACATAATGCTGCAAAATTATTTGGAAGAGAATGAACCTATATTCACTCAACTAAAAAAAAGAAATAAGAAAGAAAAGAAGAAAAAATGCATTAAAAAAATATTTTATGTATTTGTAGCAAAATTTTAGTGTAAGAGTTCTAAATTTGAATTATTATTGTGATGAATCTGTTTCATTTTTGTTTCGGTGTATTTTAAAAAAATTTCGGTGTATTTTGAAAATCTTTCCATGCATTTTAAATTTTTTCAGTGCATTTGTATTCTCAGCGGCATAATTCAAAACTCTTCCTCTTTCTCTTCCTCATCTTCTGCTGCTGCTATTTCTTCTTTTTCTTCTTCTTTTTTTATCATCATCATCATCTTCATTTTTTTTTATTCATCATCTTTTCCTTCTATTTTACCTTTTTAAGTTTCTTCTTGTTTTACTTTCTTAACAAAAATAAAAACAAAAAAAATTAAACAAAAAAAAAGAAAAAACACATAATATTGCAAAATTATTTAGAAGATGATGAACCTACATTCATTCAACTAAAAAACAAAAGAAATAAAGAAGAAAAGAAGAAGAAGAAAAAATGCATTAAAAGAAACATTTTTGTGCATTTGTAGCAAAATTTCGATATAAGAGTTCTGAATCTAAATTATTATTGTGAAGAATTTGTTCCATTCTCGTTTTGGTGTATTTCGAAAAACTTTCGGTATATTTTAGAAATTTTTCGATGTATTTGTATTCTAATAACTAATAAGTTTTGTATAATTCAAAACTCTTCATCTTCCTCTTTCTCATTTTCTGCTGTTGCTTATTCTTCATCTTCTTATTTCATTTTTTCATAATTTTTCGTGGGAGGAAAAAATCAAATAAAAAAATACATAATATTATAAAATTAATAGAAAGAAAAAGAAGAAAAAAATACAGCAACAATAGTAGCAATAAAAAGAATGACGATGAGGTTGAAATACACGAAAAAAGAAATATGAAAAAAAAAGAGGAGGAACATAAAAAAGAAGAAAAAAAAAAGAAGAATAAAGAAAGAAAGAACGTAAGATATTAACGTCAGAGAAAAAATATGAAAAAATAGCATAATTTTATACATGTATTATATAAATAAATTTTATTGGGTTAAGATTAATTTGTTTAGTTTATCAAAAAAATTTATGTGTATCAAGATCTTTATATGTGTATACATGTAATAAAAGTCACAAAAAAAAAGTATACATGTAATAAATGATACATCATGAATTCAAATTTTCGTCAAAGCCGAACAGACTTTGAACAAATTAGACACATCCACTGTATAGAATAGATATATATCGTCAGGCTACCAACGACTTATGTGCATTTATGTATTCTATTTTATAACAGTTGACCTTTTTGGTAAGACGAGGAGTAGACAATCGTTGTCCTTTGCTATTATTCCATTCGATTCCAGACATTTTACAAAAATTATTTTATTTCAATGTTAAAGCAATTTGACATCTTTGGTAAGGTAAGTAGAAAACCATTATCCTTTGCTATTATTCCATTTAATTACGGACATTACAAAATTTATTTTTATTTCAATGTTAAGTTATTCGCATTCCTGTATATTTCATGGATCAATCCACAAAGCACTACGAGTATTCTGTTTTAGGAAGTAGGATATAAGATACAAGCTATATTGCAACTCTTTTCATTTTTCAATGCAGCTAAAGCAATAAAATTAGAATAATACTACTAATTTAAATTTTTTTATTAACCAAATTTAATTAAATTAGTATAATATAATAAAAATTAGTTATAACTAACATAAAACAACCAAACAGAGAAGAAAAATAAAGTCGTAAGAGACTAAGAAGGCGCATGGCGATATCTCTTAATACTCATCTCAAACTCCTTCTAAGGCATTGGAAGCTCTACATGTTGCGAATGTGATCTCAACAATGTCTTTGTCATGGTGTCCGCTACTGTGTTTGCATCTCACAGGATCAAGCAATAATCAACGCGCCACTTCTAAGTCATGATATCTCTTACTTTAAGCACTAAAGGATCTACACACTCGGCATTATCATGAGAATTGTTAACAAGAATGAAAGCCTCCGGACAATCCGTTTCGCAAATCACATCTCTTTGTCTCAAGTCCCAGACTAAAAGAAATTCTCTCCAAATAGCAAATAACTCTCCTTGAAGAATATTGCAGCTCTCTATTATTCGCCTCATTGTCAATTTTCATTCCAGTCTCTATTAACACATACAAAACAAATCCGATCCCCAGAACCAAAGTAACTAGCATCACAATTGATCTTAAAAGTATCCATCAAAGGAGGAACCCAAGAACAACTAATCATAGAAGGAATAGAAACTCGTTGCAATTCAAAGACATTCCGAAACTCCTTATCGAAGGCTAAAGTCATCCGAGCCACTTTAAAAGGAGGTCAAAGCTTATGATGGTTAAAAATTTTATTGTTCCTAAATCTCCAAATCCACTACAGACCAGAAAAGAATCTAAAAAGATACACTTTGTTATAGGACAAGAACCGGTTCTTTAAATTCAGAGGATGACCGAAAATCTCTAGAGTATGCCAAACAAACTGAGCTTTTGGACAATTTCGAATACAACAGAGTACTGTTTTCTGGCAAGTCAAGCAACTGGAGAAATTATCTGTAGGTAAAAGGCCTCTCTTGAGATGAAAAATAGCAGTGGGTAGTGCCTCTCGCAGACAAAACTAAGCCAACAATTTGATCTTTTCTGGAACAAGTTGACGCCAAAGTCAATTTTCTCTCTCCTCCCATCCAAACATCTTCTTGCAGAGCCATAAGTAGCCATTACGGGCATCATAAATCTTAACCGCCCACCGGGCCAAGTCCAGTCTACCACTGAACCCCCTTGCATATTCGAGTTGTAGGAAGGAATGCTTTCATGCAAAATTTGGAGAAGAGAAGAATAGAACTTCTCAAGGTGTCACTCCCCAACCAACCATAGATCTAAAATTCGGAGATCCGAATAAGAAATGTGAACATAATCCATCTCATTACATAGCTTCTCCTCTTTTCTCCATTTAGAGAACAAAAAATTCTAGTCCAAATTTTCAATGCACCAATTAAAACTATCATTCAAAATATCCTAAATTTTACACAGACTCCTCCAAACATAAGATCCGTTGTCTGTAGAACAGCTGAAAGCGTCACCTAGAGAAAAACGGTATTTAGTTACCAACAGTTGAACCCAAAGCTTGTGGGGATGATGAAAGAGTCGCCAAACTAGCTTCCCAAGAAGAGCAACATTAGTACAAAACGGATTTCGTATTTCCAGACCACCAAACTTCTTTGGAGTGACCAACACCTTCCAACTAACAAGATTTAGTCTCCGACCATTGGCTTGATCTTTCCAGAGAAAATTTCTTATAATAGATGCTATAGAATTTGTTATCCTTTTGGGAAAGAGAGAGACTTGCATGCGGTAAGTAGGAATAGCCGCCACAATCGAATTGATCAAATAGAGCCTTCCCGAACTGTTGAGTAAACGTCCTTTCCAATTTGCTAGCCATCCTCGAATCTTATCCAGAACCTCATTAAAAGATACTCGCGTCACCCGAGAATAACTAAGAGTAATCTCAAGGTATTTGCCCAAATTCTAGATGAAACAAATGAAGGACACCCCAATAAAGATTTCTTTTCTAGTCGCTGAAACATTACGGGAGCACAACGCTTTAAACTTCTTCACATTAATATTCATCCCGTAAGTTTTACAGAAATTCTTCAATGCTGCCATTATATTTTGAACTTGTCATTTTTCTCTTTACAGAAGAGAAGCAAGGCTCTTGAAAAGACGAAGACTAAGCTACTAGGTAATCCTAAAGAAGACCTTTAGTATTATGCTGAGGCTACCACAAATACCACTACACCTCTAAACCACCACATTTTCAAGCTAAACTTCGATTGCGACACACTGATCGTAAGTATTAACCAATTTGCAGCAAGTACCTTGTTTAACTTTGTTAGACTTAGTTTATAAAAAAACTTAAATGTTAGCATTACTCATAAAATTATCTTAATATCGCATCTACGAATATCTATGGTTATAATGGTTAGTTGGTTATATAAATATTTTTAAACTTATATTTATTAGTTTTTACATTTTGATAATATTTGTTTTGTTTTTTAAATTAAAAAATATTGTTAAAAAAAAAACTATTAGTTTAATTTTATCAATACTTTT
>NC_029790.2:18758550-18760090 GCF_000816755.2 Arachis ipaensis | reverse complement strand
GTTAAAATGAATATTTCAAAAAAATTTAAAAAATAATCAAAAACCTAATTAAAAGTTTTAATCTAGTATAAGAATTTAATTACAAATTTTTAAATAAGGATAAAGTATTCTTTTGTTCTCTAATATTTGAGCCAAATATTAATTTAGTTTCTAATATTTTAAACTATATCTATTTCTATTCAAAAAAATTTTAAACGGATTCAATATTATCCTATTGTTGAATTTGACATTCAAGGTTAACGAAGTAAGTATGTGCACCTTTAACAACGTTGTTAATTAAGTTATACCTTCTTATTTTTGTGTATTAAAAAAATATAACCAAAATATTTTTATAATACTTTCTCTTCTCGTTCTCATTTAACACAAAATTCTAAATTATTAATAATTAGCATTCCAAAATCAAAAGAAAGGCTTTACACTGATTATCATTGGTTGGTCGATTTTATTTATGTATTGAAATTAAATGTTATTAACTCTTCAAATAGAACGTTTGAAATGTTAAGAACTAAATTTAGACTTGGCCCAAACATTGGAAACTAAAATAATACTTTACCATTTATATTATAAGGATCTAATTGAAAATTTGATGAAACTAGAACGATTAGTAGAATAATTAAATTACTATTTTATTACAAAATAAATAACTATTTTTTATCATCAAAGATTTTAGTGCTGACAAAACTAGCCATAAAAACATAAAATTAATATTATACCATAAAAGATGAGTATGTTTGACAAAATCGTTAAATTTAAAGTTGATTCAGTTAAAAATTTTATAAAATTTTTAAAATACCATTTTCTCCATCTTCTCTATCCCAATCTTTAACCTAACAAAATCAACTAGCCCATCACTTCACCTCTCTCATTCTCTTTTACTCACCACTCTCAGGTTATCACCGCCAGTTTTTCCAGATCGTCGTTGCCAGTCTCTTCCTCACCAAATCTACTCCTCGGCAGCCTCGTCGTCGCATCGTGACTATTGGGATCATGCTACTTTGCACTGTTGACAGCTTCTTGCCGCCAGCCTTGTCATTGATTGCTCCTTCTAACCTCTATCACATCTAGTCACCTCGCTGCCGACTACTCCTTCTCACTTCTTTATTTTTTTCATTGGTCTCTATCCTCTTTACTTATGCTTGATGGTTAGATTTTTCTTTTTTTCTTCTAAATTTAGTATTTTGACTAGCTTCATTTTGAAATGGAAATAGAGATTTAAATATGATACATTCAAAGTTCAAACCTTTATATAATTGTTTCTTAGAATTTCTCATTTTATGAAAATGTAACTTTTTATATATGAATCAATGTGATGAATATGATTTTTCTTCTATAAATTGGTTATGGTGAATTGGTGATAGATGTTTGTCATTAGGGATAAAAATAGGTCAGACAGTCTATTAGAGGCCTGCAACTTAATCTGCATTTAGTTTGGTTTGGCCTGATCTGACTTGACATAAAATAATTTTAAGCTTAGGCTGATTTAAAAGTCTAATTCTATTAATAGGTCAGGTCCAAAATCACAAAATAGCCTAATAGGTAG
>NC_029790.2:18749878-18758456 GCF_000816755.2 Arachis ipaensis | reverse complement strand
TAATAAAAAATTATATATGTATCAAATCTTTTATCAGCCTTTAGATTAGGTCAGATTTAATAATAAGCCAGTTTAGTACTTAAAGTAAAGTCTACAATAGACTACAGGCCATATTCAGGCCAGTTAAATATATTACAAATCTAGTCTGTTAAAGATGAAGGCTAACCTAACCTATTAAAGGTGAAGTCTGACTTGATATAACTTATTTTTACCCCTATTTGCCACTGAGATAGCCTCAATCTATGTCTTTGGCAACAGTGGCAGATTATCCAATTTTATTGTGTTGGTCCTATTCATTAAGGGTTACTTTGCTCTTTTTTTATTATTTTAGTCTGTAAGGTTGCGTTTGTTTCTGAGAATAAGACAGGATAAGACACTAAGAATATGATAGGACAAGATACTGAAAAAAAAATCAATTTATTCTCATTTTTTTCATTTAAAAAATTTGAGATGAAAAATATAATAATAAAAAATATAATTATGAAAAATTAATAAGAATAATAAAAGAAAAAATAAAAAAATAAGTTGTATCCCTTGTTAGTGTCAGGATGGATACAAAATATACTAATTTAGTGTCATTGGATACATTGTCTTTGTCTATATCTTTTCTGCCAAATACAATTCTGTGTATCTGTCTCAATGTCCTGTCTCTGTAAATAAATACAGCCTAAAATTTAGCAGTTATGTCTTCAACTTATGCTCTAAATTTATATTATGTTAATATGAGTTTGTTATTTGTTTATTTTTTTTTTAAATCTTTTCAATTTTTATTTATGTTTTTGACAAAATCAATGGATATAAGCTAGATAATTTGCTTTTTGATAATAGGGAGAATATGAAAGTTATGGACTTTGGTTTAGTGAAATAGTAAGTTACTTTGTGAGTATATGCTTGAATTGATTTAGGTGAGGGGAAATAATGGAGGTTACGATAAAGGGTTGAGTTATTAAGGTTGATTTTGGTAAGGCTTCTATAGTTTAGGATTGATTCTCGGTTCTTGTTGAAGAGTTGAGATAAAGATGATAAAAAAGATATTTTAAAAATTTTATAAAATTTTTAACGAAATTAACTTTAAATTTAATGATGGGATATTTTTGTCAAAAGATATTGTATGAATATAATATTAGTTTAAATTTTTTGTGATTAGTTTTGTCAATATTCAAATTTTTTATGATTAGAAATTATTATTTATTTTTTATTATATCTATTTATTTTTATTCTTTAATTATCTTTAATATATTACACATTGTTTGTTTGTTTATTTGTTTATTTATTTTGCTTTTTTTTTCTTTTTAATTTTTTTAACAAGTTTCGTATCAAATTGAGAATCACTTAGGCTTAGTTTGGTAAAGCTTTTTGGAGAGGTGTTTGTGCTTTTAAAAGGCACAAACACCTCATTTTGTGTTTGGTAAATTAAAAAGTCCAAGTGCTTGTGCTTGCAGCTTTTAAAAGTTAGGGGTGCTTTTGAAAGCACTTAACAAGGAGCTTTTCAAAGTTGGCTTGTGCTTTTTAAAATTTAAAGTCTAATATAACCTCATATGTTAACTAATTTTCAAATTTAATACTTGCATTTATGTCTATTATAGTATTTTTAAATTTTAAAAGCTATTTTACCAAACGTAATTGTTGTTGCTTGTGTTTATTGAAAGCTATTTTTAATTTGATTTACCAAACATAAATGCTACAACTTTTATAAAGCCATCTTTTAAAAGTTAGTTTTTATAAGCTACTTTTGAAAAGTAAAAGCTTTACCAAACTAAGCCTAAGTAAAATAACCTGAAGCAGATTGGCCAATGAGTTATAGCTCAAATGGCATAGTCTTTTCATACTCAATTAAGAGATTGCGGATTCGAGTCTCCTATCTTTGATAAAAAAAAAAAAAAAACTGGAGCAGATTGATAAATTGATTACAAATCAAGTTTATTGAGAATTATAAAACTTGACTTAGTACTGATTCCATTATTCTACTCTTGGAAAAGAATATACGTCCTTTTTGTGTTGGCACTTTGGAAAACTAGCTACTTTCTTCGGTCATAGCCTTAAGAAGTAAATAAGAATCAATATATACATCTGAGAGTAACATATATACGGTAATACTTTTACTGAATTAATTAATGGCATTAAGCAGATGAATTCAAACAACAAACAAAAAGGTCCAATTCATTAGTTACCTAACTCATCCCGTAAGTGAGGATCCTCATCCAGTGATTATAGAACTAGTGTGCTCCTGTTTGTTCGAATTAAAAGCTGTTGCTATCAAATTGAATCGTAGACGCCGTGTATTGTGATCGATCTGTGCATGTATTTCTTTCGTTTGGTTCTGAAATTGATATAAACATCTGGATGGTTGCGATTAAGATTTTAAGAACAGGGATGCCACCTTTGTAAAAATGATGGTATAAATATAAATACATATGTATCGGGCACTGCCCATTGTTAAAATTAGGGGTGTTTAAAACCCGTTATGGACCGAAACGTATTTTGTTGGATTCGGGTTCAGCTTTTTTATTTAATTATTACAATAATATTTTATTTTCTTCTATCTAACTCAAAGTCATAAAAATAAATAGAAAAATACAATTGTTTACAAAAAATGAGCCATATTTAAAAGTCATATTTTTTTTTTGTTTAGGGACTTTTTTTTTAAGTGGTAAGTCAAAGTACGGATCTGTATTTGAAGAATCTTTCTTGTGCCTACAAAAAGTGTAAAGAAGAAAATTAATTATGTCCTTTTTTTTGGTGATTATAGATCAAACTATAAGTAAAAACGTTAAAATAAATCTAAATTTATTTCTGAATTTGTACCTAGAAAAAATCTTTAGCAATTCCTCATACATTTTCTTATCAATAAATTCTTGAGCCTTGAAGAACTACAAAATTTAGAAATCAATAAAATATACCATAGGCCAATACAAATTTCATTATATTTGAACGAAAAGTTAACAATAAAAAATATAAAACCTGCAAAATTGAAATTTCTTGTTTGAGGTTGGATTTCCTACACATGCACAACAAAAGAAGCCATTAAACCCTCTGTAGAGCATTCAAATCTATAAGTATCCGATATTACCTATATTTTGTGCGGTTTCTTAATCTAATGATAGGTACCTGCAATGTTGTTCTTTACTAACATCAGTTAGTTCCGCTCCTATGAGTTTGTTGCTGGAAAAAGAAAAATGTTTAATTTATTATCATTAGTTTAAAATTATTTTTTGTAACTTTATTCAATATGGGAAACATAATCTCCGTTACAATCTCAGAGTAACCTTTTAATATTTTAGGCATATACTTTTTTCCTTCATTTTTTATTAGTAAAAGAAGAACATAGAAGGGGATAGATAATAGGCATATCAATAACATTCTGATTACGATGATTGCGTTACCTTGTATGTTGTTGGAGCAGTATTTCCTTTTTTATCATCTTCCAGAATTGGGTCTTGTCTGTTTTAACCGTTCCTCCCCAACCAATAGAATAAATTTGAAGGGAATGAACTTATTAGATAACATATGATTATGATTACTAACATAGAAATAGAAGTATGTATATTGAATGCAATTTTGACAGTAATTAACTTAAAAAAATTACTTTATTGTCTATTGGTTTGATTGATGCAATTGCTTGCTCATCTTTCCATGCACTCCAGAGATTTTAGAATCCTTCTTCCTGTAATTGATATTTGTTAATATATTTCTAGTATATCTAGTATGTCTTAGTTAATGGTAATTAGTACGTACCTGTTGCGTAAAACAAATCTTCAAGGTCGTTGTTTTTATCTCTTGGCATATATTGATGAGCTCATTTGAAATCAAATTGTCTATTTAAAAAATATAAGTCGTTAGTCCTCAATAAATTGAAGTTTGTATACAAAGATATCTATATCAATAAAAAAGATTTAAAGATTAAAATTATATGTAGACTGAATTGTACCAAGAAGTAACTACACACACACTTACTAAGAACATAAATTACCTGTTGGGAAGGTAACAATATTTCTTTGAAAACTATATTTATGGTAAATTCTCCACTTGTTCCATCTATTTTTCCTTCTTTGACTAAAATTTTTGTAGTTGACTGAGAAATACTTCGAGACAGAGCAACATATAATTGGCCATGGCTAAATACATGTTTAGAAAGATAGATCCCTACTTTAGGAATGGTCTGTCCTTGTGATTTGTTTATTGTTATTGCAAAACTCAACCTTACAGGAAATTGCTTCCGGATAAGTATAAAAGGCAGTCCTGAATTTTCTGTTGTTTTGTGTTTTATCCGAGGCAAGAAAGCTCTTCTTTCACAGTGATGACCGGTTGAAATTTCTACGTCTAACATGTTTTGAAAAGTTCCACGACATAGTAACCTTGTACCATTGCATAAGCCGGCCTTAGGGTCTATGTTTCTCAATAACATCAAAGGTGCACCTCTTTTTACCTTCAACACATGAGGTGGCAACCCGCCTGTAGAAACTGAGTTAAGGTATTCTTGTTGATATAAATTATTAGCATCTCCTTCTACCTCATCAAATGAGACTAAATTTTGTTCTTCTCCTGGAAACTGGTTGATAATTATATCATTAAGCTGTTGCACATCATGATTTTTTGGCGTCAATATTGCCCTTTCTACCATGTAAGAAGTGTCCCACCCATGTGATTGTAAGTTTGGAAATATTTCTTCTATTAACTTGTGTAACGATGTTTCACCCTCCCATGGAATTGCCATATTTGCTTGTATCCGTACAAAGTCTTCATGTATGGTGGGCTCAATTCCATCACCAATGCGTATAAGATACTCAGCAAAAACATGATCATTAGAAGATCGCATATTTTGTCGCAAATGGAGAATTTTAGTGGAAGCCCATAAATGAGACTTAACTATAGAAGCTGAAATCATTTGTGACTTACTACCTTTCGGTACCACAGGCAGTATTTGGCAGAAATCTTCTCCCATCACCATCACTTTTCCTCCAAATGGCATATCGTTTGCTAATATATCTCTCAGAGTGTGGTCTAATGATTGCACCGATTCTTTATTTACCATAGGTGCTTCATCTCAGATGATTACCGTTGTTTGTCTAATCAGCTTTGCAAGATCTGATTGTTTGCTTATGTTGCAAATGGATGATGGTTCTGCATTAATTGGGATCTTAAACCTAGAATGAGCTGTTCGACTCCCAGGTAATAATGTTGTGGCTATTCCTGATGATGCAGTTACCAAGACAATATGACCCTTATTTCTCAATTCTGCAATTATAGCTCTGTAAAGAAATGTTTTGCCTGATCCTCCTGGCCCATCAACAAAGAACACTCCACTTTCTCTTCGATCAATTGTATTCATAATGCACTTGAAAGCTTTAGATTGGTCATTGTTCAATCTTGCTACGGAACACAGGTCTTCCTGAGGTACTTCGACAGACAGTTCTTCTTGGATAACTCTGGGTATTGAGTTGTCATTGTCATTTTCATGAGTTAGAGCTGGCAAATCGTATTGTGTAATCTATTTTTCGTGCTGAAGGAGTATATCATTTATATCCCTGAGTAGCCGATTTGTGAACACTAAGGCTGTTGTGGTGCTGGCTGACGGATAATCATCCACCATAAGATGGTTGCAAACACGCACGGATGGCAATCGTAAAACACATGGCAATCGTAAAACAGAAGCCTCAACCAAACACGCACGGATGCTACTGTCACTCTCTAACAATCCTCAGTGTTGAGCAGATTGCTTGAAGGACGAATATTGGACCCCATTCACTATTAGCAAGTCATCCCAACTGATTAGTCCTCTGACATTAGATAATAGAATACGCAAATAGAATTTTTCTCCTTCTGAAGGTGATACAGTATAAATTCGACCGATGGATCTTCTCTATGTCTTGCGCTGACGCCATTCCTTTTCCTTGTTGTGCCAAGTGTAATACTCTGGAATTTTCCTGTACAGAAGATGCCTAGATTGTTGGTCCTCCTCACGATTTAGGGCAAAGAACTCAGTGAGCATTGTTCTAGAGAAATAATCATCATTAAGTATTTCAGGAATGGTTTGGTGATCATAGAAGCTCACTTGATGTTGATTTGGCAAATGAATTTGTAACCTTTCCACTGATGGATACATTCGGTAAAGGTTAAATTTAAATATTCTCCAACATGCCTCTGGAGCAGCGATCCATCTTGCATCAACAAACTGTTGGACCTCGTCAACATTAGAACCGTTGTGAACTTCCATTGCAACTCGGTCTGGACCCTTGTAGCAATATTTGCAGAGATACTTTATACTCTTTATGCTACTACATATCTCAACATTAATATGACAATCATACTTTAGTAGTAGCCAAGGGTTGTACGGAACTACCCATCTATTGTCAACTGTGACATTTTGGTTAATCGGTACTGAAGTGTCGAATCGTCGCCTATATTGCGGATATGAGTCGTCACCTCTTCGTGTTTCTGCTGCGAACTCTTTTGGGTAGTTTCGTTTATATTGGCCATTTTTCATACAGGGCGAAGATTGATCAAGTATTCCGCAAGGACCATGAATCATATGTTTTAACACTGCATCATGTAGGTGTGGTTCTACTTCTTTAGATGGTATCTCTGCACGTACCAAACTATCATAATGCTCCGGATCAATTAACTTGTCATTGTTCTCTAAGATTAACAACATATGTACATGTGGCAACCCTCTTTTTTGAAACTCAGTGACATAAATATAGCTCTTCACCTTTTTCAAGACACCCTTAGTAATTACATCCTCTTTTAGCTGTTCAAATTTGGCTCGAAAAATTCTTGTTGTTAGATCTGGACGATATTGTGGAGTTTGAACTGGGTTGAGTTCTGAAGTTATTTCAGTCCAAGATGGATTGCATGTCATTGTGAGAAAAATATCTGGCTTACCCTCTTTAAGAACAATCGCAATTCCATCTTCATATCATTGGGTCATGTCGCGACGGCTACCAATGAACGACGATGGTAATATTGTTCTTTTTCTTCCAATATTTTCTGAAGACAAATATATAGAGAAATATTATTAGTTTTAATAATTATTTTGGGTAATTCTTAATGATTTACGAAGTAGAAATTAGATACAATATTTACCTGCATTGGTTTCTCCTGTGTGCAAAGCATCTTGTAAGCCTTTGTATAATTCAGCCCGTAATTTCTTCTGTCTAGTTCGAACCCATCTTAACTTTCCGGTTTTAATTTTCACATAGTTATCAAAAACATATTGTTGTAGTAGTCGCCCTGCTTGCAATACGGTGGAATGATCATCGGGGCGGATCTACAAATTTTTAAGAATTTGCAAAAAAGATTAGATACATTGAATAATTTTTTGGCAGAATTTTATTGAAGTCTATACTGCGTAGGAAATGGGAATTTGTACCTGGAGCATATAGCTATTATATGTTCGGCATGATACTTTGCCGCCACTTTGACTTCGGGTATTGATATCCCATCCATGAGTTCCAAATGGAAAAAGAAGAGGATATTGTAGTGGATCGTAATAGCCAACGAATTCCTGAATCCTTCGTAGGCTACCAGCATGAGTTTGCACCTTAATATCTCGCCCACGAATCATTGTTTCAACGTCATCACCAACAATTATAGCTGCTACCCGCGACGCAGTTGGAAGACTATATTGTGGCTGATTAGCAGGTCGCTCTCTAATGACCAAACAACACTCATGTACATCTGACCGTTGTGCAAGCTGGCGAAACACATGGAGAAAAGGATTATACCGGTGTAGCAATTGTTGTAACTTGAAAACTAATGTTTCATGTAGTTGTGTGTTCTCCAGCATCCTATTCTGCAACTCGTGGTCAGTATCATATATGTACAGTTGCAAAAACTGTGGCCGCATGTCCTGATTTGGATGAAATCCCCCTATATTGTGATATATTGAGCCTTGAGCACGAAATGTATATATACCACGACCTATTATAGCCAGTTGTTCGTCTATGTGCACACCACACGAAGTGAAGGAAAATACATGATTGTATCCACGAATATGTTTTCTAAAATGGTTTCCTTCTGCAGAGGGGTCCAAGAAGATTTCAAGCATTTACTCGGGGAAGAGAGACTTTTCCCCATTACAGTGTAACAGCCCAGACCACCCGCTAGCACGATATTGTCCGCTTTGGCACACAAGGCCTCACGGTTTTGCCTTTGACGATAGGGATGATAGCCGAAACCCCCCACACTCACTCGTCAAAACGCGTCATGCTAGGGAGAGATATCCACACCCTTATAAGGCATGCTTCGTTCCCCTCTCCAACCGATGTGGGCCTTACAATCCACCCCCCTAAGGGAGTCCAGCGCCCTCGCTGGCACATCGATCCGAGCTCTGGCTCTGATACCATAATGTAACACCCTAACTACCAAAGCTCACGCTTCCGGCTGTGCAACTCTGATAGCTCGGACATTACGATGACACTTATACTATTTAATACTAAAATATGAGCCTGTTTAAAACTTTAAACCGCAAAACCGCTCCCGAAAATTACTTTCGTTCGATAACGTACATCCATAGATACCATACAACTTACAAAAACTCATAAAGAGTACATCCATATATATATATATATATATATAT
>NC_029790.2:18741103-18749829 GCF_000816755.2 Arachis ipaensis | reverse complement strand
GCTTGCTACTACCCAGGTATCTCAAGCATATATTCATTCATTTCCAGTCATGGATCAACATCCATCTCAGCCATCCGGCTTAAATTCATAATTCATAGTCAGCCATACGGCCCATAACTCATTCGGCAATCAGCCATAAATCAATATCATACACAGCCATTACGGCTCACGGTTCAATCCAAAACAAGCCAATATTCATAATCATACATAGCCATTCCGGCCCATAACAAAACAGCACTTCCACCACTCAACATCATCAGATTCATAAAACCGGCATTCAAGCCATAAATCACTTTTCTCAAGCCATTTCACTTTGAAAACAAATTTCAACTCTTTTCAGCCTTGGCTTTAAAGATCTCATTTCTCAAATCATCCCAGGCTCACAAGCCACTTCTACTCAAAGTGAGTTCCCTTTTTAAAACAAAGCCACTATCGGCATTCTCTTTCCAAAACTTCCAAAACCATGGCAAGTTAAGGATTTATTTCAAAGTATCCAAAATCACCCACCCAACAGTAGAATTTCATAACAAAAGTTTTTCGGCAGAGTCCCAAGTCTTTAGGGGAAGGTCAACTTACATCAATTCCTTAAAATTCATTGAAACTCTTAAAATCATAGATTCTCAGTTCAAGTAAATAAAATTGAATTTATTATGAAACCAAACCATACAAAATCATAAGTTCCAACCCGGTCCAAAAATCAACTCATTTGAAATAGAACCGGTTCATTTGAATCAAACCGCTTTCAGATTTCTTTTTGGAACCCATTTTTCCAACTCTTCCAAAATGCCTCAAACTTGATTAATCAATCAAAAGTCTAGGTTCCTTTAAAAATCACTAAAAACTCCTTTTTATATTGAAATCAATATTAGAGCATCATTATTTCCTTCAGTGATTCAAACGGTAAAAATAGTTCAGTTCTAAATAAGCCGAACTCAACGTATAAGGTTCATCAAATAAATTAAGCTGGAAAGCATAAATACCCTCTTAATAAATCAAATAATACAATTTCTCAAATCCAAACCTTTTAAATAACCTTTCAAACAAGACTAAGATTTTATAGAAATTTCGGCAGCACCTCCCCTAAAACTAGGACTTTTGCCACCCGGTTCGGGTCCCAACTAAACCGTTCCTCATTCCTTTTCAACAACACAAAATCAGAAATCAATTCAAATCAAGCTAAATCCAACAATCGCCTCAGTGGCGTATCTCAAGGATACTATTTCAAAATCAACTCAATATCAATCGATTTAACTCATTTCCAAAGCTTTAAAGAATCGATTCAACAATAAATCATTTGTCCGAAACCAAGTCAATTAAAGTAAACCAGGATGAACTCAAAAGTGTTCTATCTTTCACATCATCCAAATAATTGACTCAATTCAAACCAATCCTCAACGGATTAAACTCATTTCTCAAATCTTTAAAGAATCAACTTTAGACATTACATTTCACAAAGCCGCATAACAATTCAGCCAAACCAACATCCATAATCATTCGAGTACCATAAACATCAGCGTGAGATTACAGAACAGTAACCAAAAGGGCTTTCATATCGAAAACGCTTACCAAAACCAAGAAAGAACGGCCAAATCAAGCAACGGTAGTCCCGGCGGTGGTTCTGGCAGCAATCGCACTACACCCGATGACCAGAACGGCAGCAATCAGAACTCAAACCTATGTTACCAAACCTCAGAGTCTTTAACCAAGCATTACAGAATACTGACTAAAAGGGCTTTCCAAAATAACACGCTTACCGCAACAAGGGAAGAACTACACCGAGTAGCGGCAACCCCGATGGTGGTTCCAGCAACACCCGCGCCACTCCCGGTGAGCGTAACGGTGAAAGAAGCGATGCAGCCGCTCCGAATGGCAAGCACCGCGACGAACAACGCCAGCGGCCGTGAATGGCAGTAGCTTCGGCGTGGGTCCGGTGGTGGCAACTCGCAATAACTCCAAACGACACCGCTTCAGTGGCGGTTTCCGGCGGCAATGGCGGTGTGCAGCTCGATGGCAGGCTACACCCGCGGCAGCAACGGTAGTCACAGTGGCCCTCTGCCTCGCAGCTCTGCCTCCCTTCCTCCACGCCTCTGTCAGCGACAGCCAAGGCTCCAACTGGCAACAGCGGCTGACTCCACCCAAGGCGACAATGACTGTTCAGATAGCAGCGGTCGCATACGGTGGCGCGCGGCAACAGCCACGAGTCCCTCTCTACGCGAGGTTGACTCCACGCCTTCCTCTTTCTCCAATTCGAACCTGACAGAGGAATCCACGACGGCGACGAGGAAAACTTGACGGCGACGTCGGCGCGGTCACGCAAAACGGCGACCCCGCAGCTCTGACGGCGACCCCGCAGCTCTGTCGGCGGCAGCAGCGCGGCCCTCTTCTCTTCTTTTTCTCCTGGCGACAGCAACGGCGACGGCACTCCTTGTTGGCACCGCACCATCCCACGCCTCCGGCTTCCCCTCCTCTGGCTCACCCCTGACTCGTCACTCTCTCTCTCTCTGTTCTGTTTCTGTTGGAGGGATTTTGGGTGGCAGCGCGTGTTTCAAGCCTTGGGGGGAAGTGTTTGCTAAAGAAGGGTTGCGGCTGCTGGGTTTGTGAAGGGAACCGGGTCATGGGTTAGGGTTTCAGGGTTAGGGTTTCATTTTCAAAAATTAGGGTTAGGGGCATTTTAGTAATTTCAGATGAAATTGGGAATAATGTAGTAATTGAAACCCAAATTAAATCCAACACTAATTGTATATAGAAAAATGCTATTTGCTCATCAATCTTACAAATTATTTTTCATAAAATGCCCAAATCAAAATAATTAGAAATAATATAATTAAACCCTTTATTTTCCAAAGTAACAGTATTAATATTTAAAATATTAATTATTTAATCCGAATCATATAAAAATCCTTATTATTTCACAACTACCAACTTTATAATATAATTATAGAAAATAATCCAGTAATTATCAAATTGGATAATAAATCATAACTTGTCTCAAATTCAATAAATCACAACTTGCCTTAATTATCTTTAATAAAATAGTTTCTGAAATTAAGGCTATAAAGTTCACACTTCCGGCTGCGCGACTCTGATAGCTCGGACATTACGACGACTTTTATACTATTTAATACTAAAATATGAGCCTGTTTAAAAACTTTAAACCGTAATACCGATCCAAAAGTACTTTCATCCGATATCATACATCCATAAATACCATACAACTTGCAAAACTCATAAAGAGTACATCCATATGTATATACATATACATATATAATATTACAAGCATTAACCAATACAATTCCTATCCCTCTTACAGATTATATCAAGATAAAGGCGAGGGTACAATAAACCATAACTAAAACAATACAGAGTATCACAACAACAATTAAATAAGCTCTTCATAACTTCTGCGCCCATATCCTGAAAGGGGAAAAATGTAGGGGGGGTGAGAACATCATCCTCGAAAGGGTTCTCAGTAGAGGGTTTTTGGGAATTACTGTAATAGGATACGTGAAGATAAACCGTACCAGTGATTCATAATCGTGGGTGGATTGTAAGGCCCACATCGGTTGGAGAGGGGAACGAAGCATGCCTTATAAGGGTGTGGATACCTCTCCCTAGCATGACACGTTTTGACGAGTGAGTGTGGGGGGCTTCGGCTATCATCCCTATCGTCAAAGGCAAAACCGTGAGGCCTTGTGTGCCAAAGCGGACAATATCGTGCTAGCGGGTGGTCTGGGCTGTTACATTATGGTATCAGAGCAGTCCTTCCTGTAGAGCCTGAGGAATGGACCGACTATGCTTCAATTGCATACTCTGAGCGTTTGTCATGTATTAGGTCTTGTCGAATGACGAGAATTAGAGCTTTATGCACATGATGGTCTATTGATTAACGCTGTTAGTCTTGCATTGCAAAATTCTTGGTATTAAGTTTGGCCGGCTTAATACTAGTGAATTATGTATATGAAAGCACTGATGGGTTATCATAGATGATATACGAGTTTCGAGTAAAGCGAACTGCGGGTTTTGGGAATGTTGGAAACTATTTCTCGAGGCTATTCAGTTGTGTGTCTTGAATTCTGTTCGAGTCGACCTGTTCTTTCGTATCCTAACTTGAAGTTCTTGTTTGCTAATCCTTTTAAAAAGTAGTTTGATTTTTCAACTCTATTCCTCTATTCATATGCATTCTTGTTTTATCTTAAGTGCATATGCTTGTTTGAAATCCTTGTTGTATCTATCTTTCTCTGTTTGAGTTCTTCTTGATTCAAGTATTCTTTGATACAGCCTTGAACTTGTCTTAATGTGCTGTGACTTTTAACTCCGGGTTCCGAGTTCATTCTTAGAGAACTTGTTGATTCAGTTTTCTTCTTATTTGACAGTGATTACAGCTAATTTTGAGATTTTTATAAAAATTGCTGTTGACTAGATATACACTTATCTATATGTGGAACTTTGAAGATTTCTTATACAGTTTAACAACTATTTATTTCTAATGCCTCGCATGTGCTTTTACTGGTTTATGGAACTGCATTTACCTTAAATTACAATTTGGCTTTCTAGTAATTTTACTATAATTCCAATGCACATCTTCATTTGATTATGTATTTGGATATTTTTCAAAATTTTGAAAAGAAAGGATTTACTACTTTTGTCTCGGTTGAGTTTCGTTTGATAAGCTTTACTTAACTTATTTTGAATTGAGTTTGATTTAGCATGCTATATGATTCATGCCATTGTTGTTCTCTTGAAAGTGTTGGACTCGCATCTTTCTTCTTATGAACGGACTCATTCTCTCCTAAGCTTTCCATCTCCATGAGTGTCATGTTTGACTTTGTTTTTAACTAACCTTTTACATCTTGTGCACATTACCATTGATCTTGGTTTTTCCTCTCTTGTGAATCTCACTCTTATGTGAGTCAACTTGATTTGTTTCAATTTCGTGCACCGTTTATCCTCTCATTGTCTTTACAAGAGTTTTTAGTCAAAGATTTATCCCTGAGAAATTACTAATGGTTAAGTTGTCTTTTTTTATGACTTTTGTATTCTTTTGAGTCAATTGAAAGCTTATTTGATGTCTCATGCCTAGTGGATCTTGTTTGAGCTATCTTGGTTTAAGATCCTTTCTTGCATGGCTTGACTTCTTTTTAGTACATCTTAAACTTCTTGAATGTTCTTCTGAGGTGGTGATTTCAAGAACACTTTTGGAGTCTTGTTTTGAACCTTTTAAGGTGATTTTTTTGCAAAATTTTCGACTCTTTTAACGAACAGAGTATTCGGAAGTATTTTAATCGTGCTCTTGAGTTCTGTGAGCCTTGTCTTGGGTTTGAGATATTCTCTGCTGTAAACCTCATACTTCTTCGACTCAGTTTGAGTTTGTTTCAAACTGATGCGCTAGTTTTCTTCTTATTGATCCAATTGAATTTCCTTGATCTAAGGGTTATTTTTGGAGTTGTTAATCGATTTATTTCTGGCAAACTTCTTTGCTTGAGCACCCTTGTTTATCTGGAGTTGGATACATTCTCTCAAAATCTAGGAGTACTATCTTTGACATTTGACTCTCCTTTCTAGAATCTTGTATCCTTTTGAGTAGACTCGAGAATTGTTTTGATATCACGTGTGATTTGTAGACATAGTAACACGATGCGTTAGTTCTTTAAGACATGATATGTGTATACGGAAGTTGAAGCGGTAGGTGTACAACGTTAGGAGTTGTGGGTGTTCTGTCCCTTGCAAACGAGCTTGCGATTGTTAGGCTTATGATCAGATACGAGAATTGTAAGGTGCTTGATGGAGTTGGAAGGTTGAAGCTTTGAGGTTGAGGTGAGATTAGTGTGTAGATGTTGAGCACGTCGTTGTAACCTCATCCTGTTTTATAACCTTCAATGCCTTACCTTACTATCACATGTTTGACCCATGTCACCTTTTGCATTGAGCCTTCCTTGTAACGTTTGCTTTGCACTCACACTTCTACCTTGGCATCCTTATGCATATGACAATCAAAGTATTTGAAAACCGTATATATGTTTATATTTTGAGATATTTTTGCTTCTTCCTTAAATGTGTTTAAGAGTGAACTGTTATGGAATTTCTTTCGTTTTGTATCAATTTTCGAGGGCGAAAATTTTTATAAGGTGGGTAGAATGTAAGACCCAGAATCTTTGAAAAGTCTTTTTATGATCAAGTCTCAAATCACATAGTTATTTATAGCCTTAATTTCAGAAACTATTTTATTAAAGATAATTAAGGCAAGTTGTGATTTATTGAATTTGAGACAAGTTATGATTTATTATCCAATTTGATAATTTCTGGATTATTTTCTATAATTATATTATAAAGTTGGTAGTTGTGAAATAATAAGGATTTTTATATGATTCGGATTAAATAATTAATATTTTAAATATTAATACTGTTACTTTGGAAAATAAAGGGTTTAATTATATTATTTCTAATTATTTTGATTTGGGCATTTTATGAAAAATAATTTGTAAGATTGATGAGCAAATAGCATTTTTCTATATACAATTAGTGTTGGATTTAATTTGGGTTTCAATTACTACATTATTCCCAATTTCATCTGAAATTACTAAAATGCCCCTAACCCTAATTTTTGAAAATGAAACCCTAACCCAAAAACCCTAACCCATGACCCGGTTCCCTTCACAAACCTAGCAGCCGCAACCCTTCTTCAGCAAACACTTCCCCCCAAGGCTTGAAACACGCGCTGCCACCCAAAATCCCTCCAACAGAAACAGAACAGAGAGGGAGAGTGACGAGTCAGGGGTGAGCCAGAGGAGGGGAAACCGGAGGCGTGGGATGGTGCGGTGCCGGCAAGGAGTGCCGTCGCCGTTGCTGTCGCCAGGAGAAAAAGAAGAGAAGAGGGCCGCGCTGCTGCCACCGACAGAGCTGCGGGGTCGCCGTTAGAGCTGCGGGGTCGCCGTTTCGCGTGACCGCGCCGACGTCGCCGTCAAGTTTTCCTCGTCGCCGTCGTGGATTCCTCTGTCAGGTTCGAATTGGAGAAAGAGGAAGGCGTGGAGTCAACCTCGCAAGATAGAACACTTTTGAGTTCAGCCTGGTTTACTTTAATTGACTTGGTTTCGGACAAATGATTTATTGCTGAATCGATTCTTTAAAGCTTTGGAAATGAGTTAAATCGATTGATATTGAGTTGATTTTGAAATAGTATCCTTGAGATACGCCACTGAGGCGATTGTTGGATTTATCTTGATTTGAATTGATTTCTGATTTTGTGTTGTTGAAAAGGAATGAGGAACAGTTTAGTTGGGACCCGAACCGGGTGGCAAAAGTCCAAGTTTTAGGGGAGGTGCTGCCGAAATTTCTATAAAATCATAGTCTTGTTTGAAAGGTTATTTAAAAGGTTTGGATTTGAGAAATTGTATTATTTGATTTATTAAGAGGGTATTTATGCTTTCCAGCTTAATTTATTTGATGAACCTTATACGTTGAGTTCGACTTATTTAGAACTGAACTATTTTTACCGTTTGAATCACTGAAGGAAATAATGATGCTCTAATATTGATTTCAATACAAAAAGGAGTTTTTAGTGATTTTTAAAGGAACCTAGACTTTTGATTGATTAATCAAGTTTGAGGCATTTTGGAAGAGTTGGAAAAATGGGTTCCAAAAAGAAATCTGAAAGCGGTTTGATTCAAATGAACCGGTTCCGTTTCAAATGAGTTGATTTTTGGACCGGGTTGGAACGCCGTTGCTGTCGCCAGGAGAAAAAGAAGAGAAGAGGGCCGCGCTGCTGCCACCGACAGAGCTGCGGGGTCGCCGTTAGAGCTGCGGGGTCGCCGTTTCGCGTGACCGCGCCGACGTCGCCGTCAAGTTTTCCTCGTCGCCGTCGTGGATTCCTCTGTCAGGTTCGAATTGGAGAAAGAGGAAGGCGTGGAGTCAACCTCGCGTAGAGAGGGACTCGTGGCTGTTGCCGCGCGCCACCGTATGCGACCGTTGCTATCTGAACAGTCATCGTCGCCTTGGGTGGAGTCAGCCACTGTCGCCAGTTGGAGCCTTGGCTGTTGCTGACAGAGGCGTGGAGGAAGGGAGGCAGAGCCGCGAGGCAGAGGGCCACTGTGACTGCCGTTGCTGCCGCGGGTGTAGCCTGCCATCGAGCTGCAAGCCGCCACTGCCGCCGAAAACCGCCACTGAAGCGGTGTCGTTTGGAGTTATTGCGAGTTGCCACCACCGGACCCACGCCGGAGCTACTGCCATTCACCGCCGCTGGTGTTGTTCGTCGCTGTGCTTGCCATTCGGAGCGGCTGCATCGCTTCTTTCACCGTTACGCTCACCGGGAGTGGCGCGGGTGTTGCTGGAACCACCATCGGGGCTGCCGCTACTCGGTGTAGTTCTTCCCTTGTTGCGGTAAGCGTGTTATTTCGGAAAGCCCTTTTAGTCAGTATTCTGTAATGCTTGGTTAAAGACTCTGAGGTTTGGTAATATAGGTTTGAGTTCTGATTGCTGCCGTTCTGGTCATCGGGTGTAGTGCGATTGCTGCCAGAACCACCGCCGGGACTACCGTTGCTTGATTTGGCCGTTCTTTCTTGGTTTTGGTAAGCGTTTTCGATATGAAAGCCCTTTTGGTTACTGTTCTGTAATCTCACGCTGATGTTTATGGCGTTAATTGCTATGAGATTGAGTTTCGGTTGTTGTATGTTGCGATTAGAGTTGTTGAGACCGTTGCGAAAGTGGCTTGGAACCGAGGTTTTGGCTGCCGG
>NC_029790.2:18733033-18741058 GCF_000816755.2 Arachis ipaensis | reverse complement strand
GGTTTGATTCAAATGAACCGGTTCCGTTTCAAATGAGTTGATTTTTGGACCGGGTTGGAACTTGTGATTTTGTATGGTTTGGTTTCATAATAAATTCAATTTTATTTACTTGAACCGAGAATCTATGATTTTAAGAGTTTCAATGAATTTTAAGGAATTGATGTAAGTTGCCACTGTTGGGTGGGTGATTTTGGATACTTTGAAATAAATCCTTAACTTGCCATGGTTTTGGAAGTTTTGGAAAGAGAATGCCGATAGTGGCTTTGTTTTAAAAAGGGAACTCACTTTGAGTAGAAGTGGCTTGTGAGCCTGGGATGATTTGAGAAATGAGATCTTTAAAGCCAAGGCTGAAAAGAGTTGAAATTTGTTTTCAAAGTGAAATGGCTTGAGAAAAGTGATTTATGGCTTGAATGCCGGTTTTATGAATCTGATGATGTTGAGTGGTGGAAGTGCTGTTTTGTTATGGGCCGGAATGGCTATGTATGATTATGAATATTGGCTGGTTTTGGATTGAACCGTGAGCCGTAATGACTGTGTATGATATTGATTTATGGCTGATTGCCGAATGAGTTATGGGCCGTATGGCTGACTATGAATTATGAATTTAAGCCGGATGGCTGAGATGGATGTTGATCCATGATTGGGAATGAATGAATATATGCTTGAGATACCTGGGTAGTAGCAAGGGTTGTGGTTCGTCCCACTTGCTCCAGGTCAGAGACTGTGACGCCTGGGTAGTAGCGGTAGTAGTGGTGATTCCACTCGCTCCAGGTTGAGCTGTTAAACACCCGCCTGGGTAGTAGCCGCAGTAGTGGTTATTCCACTGGCTCTAGGTTGAGCGGGTAGTAGCAATGAGGTTGTAGCTCAAACCTACTTGCTCCGCGATGGGTGTTTCTGTCCATGGTTAGCTACCAGGACGTGTCGGGTTGGCTATATAACCGACAGATGATATCATCAGCCACTAGGACAGGCATGCATCATATGCATCTATGTGACATTGTTTGGGTGTGCATATTGTACGTGGTTTTCCTTTGTGATTAACTGCTAATTGTTCTACTTGCTGTAACTGTTTGTTTGTGCTTGAACTTCCTATTTGTGTTTGCATCTGGGACTCTGTTGGATTGTGGTGATTAGTTGATGGTTGGATTGTTTGGGCCTAGGACCGTGGTTGGAATGAGATGAACCGATGGTTGATTTTGGTTTCGTGTTTCTAGTTGGGAATAAAATATGAAAGGCTACTTTGGTTCAGTATAGATAAACCATTTTGAAAGGTTTTGATGTTTTGAGAATTGAACGGTTCCTCTTTTAGAAAAGATTTCCGACTTTACTTTTATTGTAAACAGTTGTTTTTGAAAAGAGGCATAAGTCGGTTATTAATCACTGGTACGGTTTATCTTCATGTATCCTATTACAGTAATTCCCAAAAACCCTCTACTGAGAACCCTTTCGAGGATGATGTTCTCACCCCCCTACATTTTTTCCCCCTTTCAGGATATGGGCGCAGAAGTTACGAAGAGCTTATTTAATTGTTGTTGTGATGCTCTGTATTATTTTAGTTATGGTTTATTGTACCCTCGCCTTTATCTTGATATAATCTGTAAGAGGGATAGGAATTGTATTGGTTAATGTTTGTAATATTATTTACGTATATGTATGTATATATATATATATGGATGTACTCTTTATGAGTTTTTGTAAGTTGTATGGTATCTATGGATGTACGTTATCGAACGAAAGTAATTTTCGGGAGCGGTTTTGCGGTTTAAAGTTTTAAACAGGCTCATATTTTAGTATTAAATAGTATAAGTGTCATCGTAATGTCCGAGCTATCAGAGTTGCGCAGCCGGAAGCGTGAGCTTTGGTAGTTAGGGTGTTACATACAGCACATCTCGAACGTCTCATGGTGAAATAGACGTGCGCTATAGTAATGACATGTCCTTGGAATTGGTAGCGGAGTTCGAATTATTGTTGCATCCTCTTGAAAATTTCGTGCACAATTATGGGATGCTCGAACATTTTTTCTAATTTCTGTACTCGTATTAAATTAACATATATTTGGTTACATTCATAATGAAAATCAGAAAATGATGAACTTTGTAACAACTAAAAAAATAGTTCTTTGTTGATTATAAATACAAAGAATTACTTCCATTATAGTGGTCATCATACGAAAGAGATAAGTAGCTATAAAATATTTAAGTGATGTTTCAATCATTTTTTTTAACTTTGTTACATTGTATAATATTGTGATGTTATTTGACTTTATTTGTTTTAAATTTTGTTATTCAAATGTATTTAACAATTTTAATTATAAAATATTTTTTTTTATTCTTTACAAAGATGTTTTGTATTCATTAAGTAAATAAGTAAATATTTTTATTCTTTTAATTATAAAAAATATTATTTATTCTGTAGCAAAATAGTTTTATTCTTTTTTAAATAAAATCATTTTGTTTATAACTTTTTATTCGAAACTGTTATAACAAAGTTAAAATCACATATGATCTATAACAACATTATATTATTCTAAATGTTTATTATTTTCTTGTTCTATTATATGTTTTTGTTTATATGGTAACATTATGTTTATCATGGATTATGTTTATCATGGATTATTTTTTTTAGATTAAATAGTCAATACAATATAGTTTGAGTCTGAAATAAATAATTTTTTTAAAAAAATGCTTTCTTTATATATTATAAAATTTTTTTTGTATAAAGTTTTCTGTTCATCAATTGTCTTATGGCATTTTTTAGTTAATTATCTTATATAGGGTATGACAATTTTTGCCTTTGGCCAAATTTTTTAGCTTGTATGTTTTGTTTCATGTTTTTTAAATGTTTAGATATTACTGATCGAAATAATACAATACATGACGATAATATTGGTTCATATTTTATTTGTTCTATTACTTCTAATAATCTTTATTTTGTATGCTTTCGCCTAGAGTTATCATTTTAATTTTTACTATTTATTTTATTTCTTAAAATATATTTTATTTAATTATTTTATGTTGTCATATTTGTGTGTTACATATTTTTCATTTTAATTGGAAAATAAATATTTTAAGTATTTTATTGGTTTTTATAAATTTTTTTGTGTATAAATTTTTTTTGTTAGGCACTGGCACTTTTTTTTTATAATTGGTTCTTGTAATGTTCCTAAATAAATAATTTTTTTAACACCAATTATGCTCACACTTAATATTTACTTTGAATACATTAATATGCTAACATATAAGGATAAAACAATATTTTTTTATAACTTTATTTACCTATTAAAATTATATCACAATACTAAATATATAAAGAAAAAAAAGTACAATACTAACCAGTTACATTTTCTTCACGTCTACTGTTTTGATCAGATCTATTTTCATGAATTTCTGATAGTATGTAAAAAGAACACATCAACAAATTATAAAATTGTTCATTAAATTAAGTCGGTACAGTATCAGTGGTAATTGAGAGGTTACTTTTAAAGAAATAAATCATACAAAATTAAATTGATTGGAAGTAATAGAATACGTAGAATACCCATTAATATCATAATTATCCAAACTCTGAATAACTAAAAAGAATAGATAGTGACCGTAAAATACAAATACATGATAGGCAGTTTGAGTTCCTGAAAAAAGTTACCATTTGAAAAATAATTCAAGTGTAACCGTATAATAGATTTATTAAGTGAAGGAATTTTCATTTATTTTTTACAATGTTATATATATTTATTAAAAATATTTTAACATTTTTTGTGTATTAAATAAAACGTTTAAAAGAATTGTAGAATATTAAAAAAGATATGAAATGTAAAATTCTATTAGATATTAATTGGACCACTATTATTATGAGCATCTGAATAATAGCAATTATATTATTGGAACGACAATAATATATTTTAAATGATTATATTTTACAGTGTATAATTTTTCTTTAGAGATAAATAATTCGTGAATATAAAAATTATATTAAACTGGTAGCATAATAATTATATTAAAAATAGTAAATTTATCAATTTAAATTTATGTAGTGAAGAAATTAATACTTCTGATATATCTATTTTTGATAAGAAAAAGTATAAAAAAATATCGAAATACTAATTATTTTTGTTATACAGTGAAAAAATTTAAGTTACAATTATATTATTAAACACATATATCTAATATATTTTTTTTATAATGATGCGGCGTGAGAACATTTTATTTATTCTTATAATAATATTATATAGGTCAATAATGGAAGGTTTATTGAATCAAAATTTATGAAAAAATAAATAATATACAGGAGTTCTATCCATATTTATTACCAATTAGTCTATTACTTGAATTAATTTTACTTTTATTATGAGTATCTAAATATTTAAAAAATTTGAATTATTAACATGAAAATAATGTATGTTGACAATTTAATAAATATATTAAGTAGATAAATTATAAATAAATAGTACTAAGAGTATATTAACATAGAGATATTGTAGAAATAATTTAAATTAAATGGCAAATTAAATTGTAGAAAAAAAGTTAAAAAAATATACCAGAATTATCTACTAAAATTTAATAACAAATATATTATTAAACATTGAGTATAACTTTTCTTTAGAGATAAGTAATTCGTGAATATAAAAATTATATTAAACTGGTAGCATAATAATAATAATTATATTGAAATAGTAAATTTATCAATTTAAATTTATCTAGTGAAAAAATTGCCACTTCTGATATATCTATTTTTTAGAAGGAAAAGTATAGAAAAATATCGAAATTATCAACTAATTTTTTTTGTTATACAGTGAAAAATTAAAGTTACAATTATATTATTAAACATATATCTAATATAATTTTTTTTATAATGATACGGCGCGAGAACATTTTATTTATTCTTATAATAATATTATTTATTATTTAGGATAATAATGGAAGATCTATTGAATCAAAATTTATGGAAAAATAAATTACTATTAATTAAATAAATATATTTTATTTATTCTTATAATAATTTTAGTTATTATTTAGGACAATAATGGAAGATCTATTGAATCAAAATTTATGAAAAAATAAATTACTATTAATTAAATAAATATACAGGAGTCATACCCATATTTATTACCATTCGATCTATTACTTGAATCTGTTTCGCTTTTATTATGAGTATCTAAATATTTAAAAAATTTATTCTTAACATAAAAATAATGTAGGCTGAGAATTTAAGAGTACATTCGGTGTAGAGTACAGTAACATAAAGATATTGTAGAAATAATTCAAATTAAATGGCGAACTAAATTGTAGAAAAAAGGTTTAAAAAAAATATTAGAATTATCTATTAAGTTTTTTTTACTACAGAGTCAAAATATTTAATAACAAATATATTATTAAACAGTGAATATATATATATTTTTCTTATAATAATACAGTTAACTAAATTTTATATTTGTATGATATTATATTAAAAAATTATTAGATAAGTATTTAATAATTGAGATTATAATGATGTAACGTACATTTAAGATAATATAATATTATTATTTAGGCCAATAATAAAAGATTTATTGAATCAAAATTTAAGAAAAAATAAATTATTATTAATTAAATAAATATAAATATATAGGATTCCTACCCATATTTGGATCGTTTGGTATATTACTTGAACCAGCTCCGGTGTTACTGTGAGTATCTGTATATGGAAAAAATTCATTATTAAGATGAAAATAATGTAATTTGATAATTTAAGGGTACACTCAAAAAATAAATTATACATAATTGGTATATATCGTAAAAAATAATTCATATTAAATGATAAACTAACAATATAAATTTATTAATGAGAAGTATAACTTAGAGTACCTGATATAGAGTATTGTTGAGGAGGTATATTTGTGATATCTTGTATGGTGTTGCCATGTTAGTTGGTCCACTTGATGTATCGATTTGTTTTCCTCGTCTAATACTCTCTCGGTAACTGGCACGCCTTCTGGCAAGGTGTTGTTGCCTCTGTTCTTCACTCATATTTTGTCTTCGTTGTCTGGCATAGTCTTGCCAAATTCGTCAACCACTTCCACGTGAATCTTTCATTGGTATGTTGTCAACTATAATTAATCAAAGAAACATATAAAAACAGTTCTACACTTTTATTTAATGACGAAAAATAAATTACAGTAAATTTTACATTATATTTAGGCAAAGTGAGAAGAAGGCAAGAGAAGATAAAGGAAAAATGAAGAAAATTTTTTTTATTATGGAGAGATATGGAGTAACCAGTGAAGTGAGAGAGATTAAGAGGAAAAATTTGGAATAATACAATTGACGCAGTAACTAGTGTGAGAGAAATTAACTGATGCAGTAGTGGGAATTAAGTAGTAGAATTCTGTAACTGATGCAGTAGTGGGAATTAACGTGCAGAAGTTATATTGAGGTGAACATGGATGGAAATGAAGTAGTAGAATGTTGTAACTGTAAGTAAGTTATTAAAAAGGATAAAAATGGAAAGTAAAATTGGACACCAAAAATGGGTTTTCCCATTATATATTGTTATAGATATGTACAATGGACTATTTGTACAATGTGTACAATGGGCTATTGAGTTACAAAATGAACATCTCTTACACTATCTAGAATAACCATCCGAGTATACTAGCGATAATAAACATCTTCCTAAAAGCTTAAACTGATTTTGGGGTTCACCAAAGATCGAACTCTTGACTTTTTGGATCTAGCGCTCTAATACCATGTCATGAAATCACTCATCCCAAAAGTATCAACTGATGGAAAAAGGTAACACTAATGATTATATCTCTAATACTCCCTAAACCTCCATTGTACACATTGTATAAATATTCCATTGGTTCCTCATACTTTTCCAATATATATTTTAGAGTAAATTTTTTTTATATCAAAGGTATAAAAATTTTATTAATAATACAATGATCCAATAGGATTACAAACACAGTAAAAATAAATATGTTCCATTAGAAAAAAAAGATATGTTAAGACATGTTACATTGAATTAGGAATTGTATTTCTCTTAGTGCTCTGTGAAACTTTTCCACTGACAGTTTCTATGCAAGAATTAAGGAATTTTTTTTCTTTGTTCTAAAATTAGTTCATTTCTCGTCTTTCAATTCTATCAAGTAAGATACATTGTTATTACATTCTTTTTCAAGTTATTTCTTCCTCTTGTCAAATCTCTCTGAAAATCTTTCCACCATTTTCAGACTTCAAACTCGTTGTTTGAGTGAGGGAGTCCAACAAGACACCAAACTTCCTTGGAATTAGCTAGGAGTGACAAACAGACCGAAATCCATTGGATCGGCCCACATAACTCATCAAAAAATGTGGATTGGATTAGAAATTTGAGACCACCATAATAAAAAAATTCACTTAACTCGCACTACCTAATCTACGGATTTTGGCGGGTGGACTTACCCTCCGAACTTGCCATTCCACAAGATGATGAAATAATAATTGAATTTAAAATATTATTTTTGTGCTTTTATTTGGAATGTTTGTTCCAATTATCTGTTTTATTTTAAGTTATAGTTTGAACTATTTTTTATTGATTAGAGATCTGACAATGTTTAATTTAATTATATATTTTGGATAATTGGACAACGTCAATTTTGTTATTTTACTTCAAAAAATTTGGTTAATGATTATGGTTATTAGATATTTAGAATTATAAAAACTTTAGTATTTGTGAATTTAGAAATTATAATTTTTGTCTTTAGAAATTATAAGTTTATTAAAATTTTTGTGAAATTATATATTTATTTTAATATTTAATGGTTTAATAATTAAAAAAATAAAAATTAACCAAAATAAAGAACAAAGTCAAAAATTGACGGGTTTAACCTGCTAATCCTATTAGCTGGGATATACTAGCTCATTTGCCATTCCTATAAAATACATTGTTAGTGTTCGACTCTAATCAGCTGTTAACTCCTCTACGTAAGCAAAAATTATTAATTCTTTTATCCGAATCTTTAAATAATTATTTATTCTAAATCAAATTTAATAAGTCAATAGTCATTCT
>NC_029790.2:18727237-18732986 GCF_000816755.2 Arachis ipaensis | reverse complement strand
GCTTAATAATTAAAAAAAATAAATAAAAATTGACGAACTTGACCCCTCAACCCGCCATTAGGCAGGAAGGGGTAAAAATTTAGGACTGCCTCAATAGACAAAGTGGGGCGAGCTAGCCTGCAAAATGATAGGCTTTTGACGGGACGAGACGGACTAACTCATTTGCCACCCCTAGAGTTAGCATAGGTCCAGAAGCAGTGAACCATCATTTCAGTTGCCGAATTACACTTGGGCATAAAGGGCTGACCGATGAAATTATTAAGTGTAGCTTGGCTTTTACTGGCAGTCCTTTGTAAAGAACTTTTAATAGAAAATTTTTTATTTTTGGTTAAATTTTTATGTTCCAAATACATGATCATAGAGCTTTGTTTTGGCATTGTTTAAGGAGAAACTTTAATGGGGTGATTGAATTGAAAAAAATTTTGTATTCCTAAGACACAGAATAGCAGCTGTTATTCTCATTTATCCAGGTAATAGCATCTTCTTTCCCATATTTTATATTGTTGTTCTAATTATAGTTTGAGCAATATCTGAATTGAATAATTCTAAAATTTTTCTTTGATTTCATTGTCTATTTGGTAACATGAGTTCTGAAATCCATACAATGTTTGAATTAGAAGTAATAGTAGTGAATTCTCTAATCTAGGAGTCTTCTCGAATTCTCAATGACAAGCTTCTACCAATATTTCATAGTATGCCTTTTTCTAGAATTTTTTTGCCTTTCATAATACTTTTTGAGCCGTATGATGGGTTATTTCTTATTTCTTCCATTAGAAAATCAGTAAACCTGTAGTACTTACTTTTATAAACCTTTGTGATAAGGGAGTTTGGTTGGGTCAAAAGCCTCTATCCTTTTTTTCTAGCATTGCAAGGTTAAAAGCTTTCAAGTCTTTAAAGTTTAAATCTTCCTGTGCCTTTGGTCTACAAGTAACTTTTTAACTAATCCATTGCATTCTTCTTTCCTCATCCTTCTGAACACATCAGAAATTTAAGATAGATCTTTGAATTTTCTGTAATGAGGTGTCCAGGAGTTTAAAGAAACTCAAGGTATATTAAGGGACTGTTGTCGTGGATCAGTACTTATCTTCTGCTTGGTGAAAGTAGTATTCTCTTCCAGTGTTAAAGTTTTTTTTACCTTGTCTTTAATATAATTAAAGGTCTCTTAGATTTCTTGACAACTACTGGTAAACCTGATATTTATTCTAATTTCCTACATGCGGTACTTCAAGGATATCATCTAAGTGGTTTTGAGCTTGAATAAGAGTGTTCTTACTGAAAAATGTTAACAATTTGTCTAAATTGACTGCTTAGCCACTAATTTCCTCATAGATCTGTAGGATCCGAATTAAGTTCTGACAATCTTTCTCTGCCACTCTATTGAAAAGGATCAAGTCATCAGCAAAAAATATGTGGTTGATTCTAGGACATCTGTGATTAAGTCTCAAACTAAAAATTTTCTTACTCTGTTCTCCTCTGTGAAGCAGATGGAAAAGTCTCTCTGCACAAAAATAAAAAAAGATAAGGTAAAAGAGGATCGTCTTATTACAGTCTTCTACATGCTTTAAAGTAGCCACGAGGTTGATCATCCACAGTAATAGAATAAGAAACTATCATCATATACTCCTTGATCAAATCCAACCATATATTATAAAAATCCAATTTCTTAGCATAGCCCAAACAAAAGATCATTCAACTTTGTCATAAGTCTTATTCATGTCCAATTTCAGAGCTAATTCACAGTCATCATATCTCTTGTTCTTAAGAAAATGCATAAATTCATGATTTATAAGAATATTACCATTGATCAATCTTTCTTTAACAAAAGCCCTTTGATTTCACTAATCAACCTATTCATAATCAACCTATTCATAACAAACTGCAATTTGTGGTCAATATCTTAGAAATTTTTTTTATAAAAGATGCTACAAAAGCTTATTGGTTTAATTTACTTCATAGTTATGGCATTAGTAATTTTAGGAATGAGGCATATATGAGTGTGATTGAAAATATTTAAAATTTTACCTCTCTAAAAGAAACTTCTGACCATTTGAATCACATCTAACTTGATTGTCTCCCAGAAAAATTGAAAGAACTTTGTAATGAACCTATCATCTCTAGGAGTTGAGAAAAGATTGATAGAAAACACTATTGTTTTTATCTCTTTCTCCAACATTGGCCGAGTCAGTATCCTATTAGTCACAGTATCAATCTTCTCGTGTATTCCTTGAATTTCTTCTTCTGGATCTTTATGATTGCTTGAAGTGAAAATGTTCTCAAAATGTTGTTGGGCAATGCTTGTAATTCTTTTTGGGTCTTCAGCTTTGTTTCCCTCGTCATCTTCCAATATATCTTATTCTTCGTATTCCTTATTTTGAATTTAGAATGAAAAAATTTGGTATTTTTGTCTCCCTAATTTAGCCATTACACCCTTGAGTTCTCCTTCCAATACCTTACTTCATTCTCCCATTCCTCCTCCAATTCTGCTTCTAATACCCAAAGATCAATAGCATTAGCTTGCGGGTCTTTCTCTTTCTCTGCATTTAATTTGTCTTTGATGTGTATGATTCATTTATGGGAGTTATTTGGTGAATTTCTCTGCCATTCCACCAACCTGTGTCTATGTTTCTTTAGTTTTTTTGCTAGCTTTAACATAAGTGAGCCTATTACCTCTTCACTCCAAGTTTATTTAACTAGAAAAACCATTTCATTTCTATCACGTCAGCTCTCATAAATTCTAAAATTTCTTTTAAAATTTTTTCTTGCATTTCAAAGCACAGAAGGGGTTATGATCTGACCCAGGGTATTTCAAATGAGAGACATATGTATTCGGCCATGCATCACACCACTCAGCTGTGCCTAGTACTCTGTCAAGATGCTCCTTAATCAAATTTCCTCCAAACTGCTTATTACTCCAGATGAACTTCTCTCCTTCAAACCCCAAATCAATAAAACCACCTATACTAATAAAATCATTGAAATTTCTCATGGTGATTTCTGATTTATTCCTCCATCCTTTCTTTTCATGATCTACCCGAATGACAATAAAATCTCCCAAACCTGAATGATATTAAAATCTCCCAAAGTTATCACTCTCGGACTTGCCTCTGTCATCCTCTGCAAAATCCTAGAAAGCTGATCATTTTTTCTAGGTTTCTTTGTAGATAGATAGATTCCAATAACCTCTCATAGAGTTTTTTTGCTGGTCTTCCACCCAAAAGTGAATGTAAAAACTTGCATGCTCCATTATCTGGATACTAAGTTCATTCTTCCACATGACCACTAATCCTCCTACAAGTTCAACCGGATCTACCATAAAAGTTAACTAAAGCTAACCTTTCTTATCATACCCTCCACTATTGAGGCATTATTTTTTGTATCACAAAAAAACAATCCTTAAGAGAAATGAGATTTCACTATCCTTTTGATGTTATGAACTGTTAGGGATTTTTCAAAACCTCGACAATTCCACATCAATATCTTCATCCCTCTAAGGATGCTAATTGAAGGGTGACACCCTCTCCCTCTTTAGATGAGGATAGTCTCCTTGGCATTGCTTTTTCTTGCTAGTTTCCACCTCCAGTTCTGTTATTTTTCTCTTGACTCCTATTACCTGACTATGTTCAACCTCCTACCTTGCTATCTTTTCGATATTCACCTTCTTCCCCACCTTTTTGTCCATCCTTACTTCCTTCTCAACCATAGAGGATATGTTTATAGATTTTTTTTGTAAGAAACTGATTCTTGAGATACCTCCTTATTCTTCTTTTGTTCCCCTTCTATCTCATCACTTTCAACAACTTCCTTACCACCTTTACCACTCTTTGTTCCTGCTAACCGCTTTGAACTTCCTTCTCCTTATCTCTTATCTATTTACTATTTTCATCAACAGATAAACGTTCAAAGACTCAAATTAGATTGAATGGAGTTTGCTTCTTAGTCAATTGCTTACAATTTTCATCTTTTGAGTGTTGATTAGAATTTTGATGCTTCTTATGCTCTTCAATTTTGTACCCAAACTGTTCTGTCTTCAACCAAGAATCCTACTTCTCTTGAGTGTTAATTTCTTTATCCGAGTCCCCCAAATATTGCCTGCATAACTTGATCTCGTGTCCTACAAATCCACGATAATGGAAAAAATTACCAATTCATTAGTACTTATGTTGCACCTCAATTATTTTTTGGTTACTCCCTACAATTTTGAGGATTCGGCACAGTGATTTTGTGACAACTAGCAGCACTTTATTTTCAGCAATCTCTCATCCTTTCTCTTCTACATTGAACAAATCAACCTCTATCACCTTACCTATTGCCTCACCCACTTTCCTCCCAAGACTTCGAGTTTTGTATTGCTCTGGCAATCCCCAAAGATGCACTCATACTAGTACATGAGCAAATTCTACACCAATAATTGCAATTCTATTGCTCCACCTTTTCAAATTTAGTATATAATTTCTAAACAGTCACAATTCCCTTTTCTCAATTCATATTAGGTTAATTTCGTTACCAAAAAAGAATTGAAAAAGGTTGCCTTTGTGATCTAAGACCTTGAACCCGTCCATCTGTCTCCAAATTGCATATAATGCCGTTTGAAGAGTCCTAGAGCTAAATTGTCTATTAGCAAATAGTCTGCCAACTAAACTTTTCGAATACTTCTCTATTCATTCACGTATATTTTTATCTGCAAATTGCACAATTCATTCATTTTCTGTCTCTTTAGCCAGGTTTCCACAATCAGTGTTTGAAGTAGAAGATGTCATTGGAGTCTAGTTGGACTCGGTTTGGATCACACCAAATTAGAATTCTCTACAAAAATCCTAGTAGAGCGCACCACTAAATCCTAGCCGTAGGGCACATTTACATGTTGGTGCTTGTTTAGATTAAAATTAGTAATAAAATATTATATTTTTATACTTTAATTAATATTTTTATATTATATAGTATTATTTTAGAATTGGCCCATCTTAACCCATTTGTAACCCTAGTTAAAATGACAAATGGTTATGTTAGACATATAAAATAAAAGAAAATGTCTCATAAATTATAAGCATCATAAGAAAATTCATAAATGAATTCATGCTTGTTTTTTTTGTCAGGGTGCAGCTCACACGCGCCAAATAAATTCATGCTTAAATTCTTATTGTTTGTGTAAACTTAGATACTAAGCAGTGACCAACCGTTCGTCTTTATACTTTGGGCCGGGCTAAATTAAATTTCAGCAACCCATTTGTTAAAGCTGGCCTGTTTAAAAAACATAATAGTCAAGAACACGTATATCCCGCAGCCGAGGCCTGGGTCAGATGGCAACCTTGTTTGTCTCCTATAGAGTTGCACCGGGTTCAAATTCTCTTGGAGGAATATTGAACCATTTGTGTGTACTTTCATGTAGTGTGTGTTGTAACACCCTACCATACAGAGTCTTATGCTTAAGTCATAATTCAGAGATGGCAAGGTATTACGACCTCTAAAACAAAAATTTAGTACGTATAGTAGTATGAATGATTGATTATAACTAGGAGCCTTTGTAGAAAAGGGGTAAACAAAAACCATAACTCGAAAGCGCAACACTCCGATCGATAACGTAACGAACAGGGATAAGCTAACGCGAGATCATATATATAGAGTGTCAAAAACGGGAATATCAAGACTCAAAATCCGGCTGCGAAGATAACCGGTCCGAGCATAGCAATATATACATATAATAAAATAAGGAAAACCCCATGGAAAACCCAAAGGGACACAAATACAGAAA
>NC_029790.2:18656940-18726492 GCF_000816755.2 Arachis ipaensis | reverse complement strand
TGAGGCTGCTTCCCAAACCTTTTCCCTTGGGAGTTGTTGTTGTTGGGCCTCCTAAAAGAACCTTCCCTCTTGAAAGACGGACCTCTAGCTGTAAAGCTCTTGCCTCGGTTCTGTGGAAACGATCCTTTGTGACTTCCTTTCTCAGCGGCTGCCCTCTTCACACACTCTTCAGCAACCCTACACTTGTTCACCAACTCGGAGAAAGTTCTAATCTCCATTGGTCCCACTGAACTGAAAATATCGCTCCGGAGTCCTCCTTCGTACTTAACACACTTCCATTCCTCATATTCCACCGGAGTCCCTTGACACATACGAGAGAATCTGAACAGCTCCTCAAACTTGTCAGTATACTCAGATACGGACATAGTACCCTGCTTCAGCTGCAACAATTCAAGCTCTTTGGCCGTCCTAGCAGAAGTCGAAAAGTACTTCTTATAGAACTCCTCTTGGAAGACATCTCAGGTGATATAATCATCACCCTGCTGCAGGAGGCGTCGGATTCCTTGCCACCAATGCGACGCTTCCCCAGTGAGCAAATAGGTAGCGAACTCTACACGCTGCCCTTCAGGTACCACCTACGCTTGCAGTGCTCGTTCCATGGCCTGAAACCATGTATCGGCTTCAGTCGGGCTAGTAGTTTCCTTGAACTTCGGTGGATTAACCTTTAAAAAGTTTGCCAGTGTCATCGGGCCCTGAACTCCACCTCCATCATTACCATGGTTGTTCATCTGTTGACCAAGAGCCTCAGCAGTGGCTTGCATAGCAGCAGCCATGTTCTCCAACGCAGTCATAAAGTTCACCGGGTCATTAGGGTTAGTCTCCGGTGCATGAGCATTCGTATGTCCTCTCTCACGGCCTCTACCGCGTCCACGAGGCGCCATCTGATTCCTATACACACCAAACAATCGATATTAAGTTGATCAGTCTCAATATCGGAAGTTTAGTGCTTCAAAGTCCCAAATGCATGCTCATGAACGTTTATGCCAACCATATCAAATAGATATACTAACAGCACATAACACACATACAGAGAATGCACAGAAGCATAGTCAGTCCATTCCTCAGGCTCTACAGGAACGAACTGCTCTGATACCATAATGTAACACCCTACCATACAGTGTCTTATGCTTAAGTCATAATTTAGAGATGGCAAGGTATTACGACCTCTAAAACAAAAATTTAGTACGTATAGTAGTATGAATGATTGATTATAACTAGGAGCCTTTGTAGAAAAGGGGTAAACAAAAACCGTAACTCGAAAGCGCAACACTCCGATCGATAACGTAACGAACAGGGATAAGCTAACGCGAGATCATATATATAGAGTGTCAAAAACGGGAATATCAAGACTCAAAATCCGGCTGCGAAGATAACCGGTCCGAGCATAGCAATATATACATATAGTCGAAGGCAATCCTAGAACTTCCTCCAGGTAATATCAAAGCTTAAAAACAAGCTAAACCGTAAGTGGCAACTGACTAAAGATTCTTCAGTCTAACTAATACTTCCCTTTCCAATTCCTTCAGACCTCCCAACCACCAGCAGGAGTATAATATAGCAAACACAGTTATATCAGACAAGAGATTTACAAATAGGAACAGATAAGGCATTTAGGCAATTAGCAAGTAATATGCAGTCAATAGGCAATCTCAAACAATTCATGTAGTATGCTTATGATGCATGCCTGTCCCTAGTGGCTGATGATATCATCTGTCGGTTATAGAGCCAACCCGACAAGTCCTGGTAGCTAACCATTGGACTGTCCCTCTGTCGTGCATCCCCAACTCGAGTTATACTCATCATAAACTTGATCATAGTCATGATCCATATCCATCACCCTCACTGGTGAATATTTATCCATCACCATCACTGGTGAATATTTATGGGGGCGAGCTCATCCGGGCCTTTCACAGTGCCCGGTCACACTTACGACATTGGGTTAACAGAGCTTCGAGTCTCAACCTGGAGCACATGGTGGCTAGCCATTGCTACTACCCAGTCTCTCCGCGGTGAACGCGTGGCCGCAAACGGAGCGGCAATCGGAGCTCTAGATCAAAAGTTATGGTGGTTTGAAGATCAAGTGAGAGATAGAACTTGAGAGAGTGTTCTTTCCTCCATGGCCTCCATTTCAGCGTGTTTAGTGTCTCAAATGAGGAGAGAGAGTGCTGAAAACTAGGGTTTTGGTTTAGTTTAGTTGGGCCAAGGGCCCACTTTGGATTCGATTGGCCCGATTTGGCCCGTTCGGTCCAATCTTGGTCCGATTTCTATAAAATTAGTACCGAAATTCTCGTCTCAATTTCCTCTATCATATTAAGCCATAAAAATAATATTTTTGGCTTTCTAGAATAAATTCTCATTTATGGGTTAATTAGCCGTTAATTAACCGGATCTTACATGTGTGAGTGGATTGTGTGAGTGTATAATACATGGGTGTAATGCCTAAGATTGGGGGCTGTCCAATCCACTTGACCAAAAAAAAAACACGTATATCCCTTGTCCGAAAAAAAAATGCTATTATATCCATGACCAAAATAAAAGAAGCTCACCTATATCCATCTAGTATTTTAATTCCCAAAAAAAAAAAAGAAGAAAAAAAGAAAAAAGATAGTTTAGTAATGTAATTTTCAATATATTTTATTAAAAGAACATTTTATCTTAGTAACTTAAACAAGTGTTTAAGAAGGTCTCTTAGCTAAATTTTTATTTTATGATTATGATCAACTGATTATTTATGACTTTATGATAAAATAAAGTTTTAAATATTCCTATTATATTTTGGGAATCATCCCTAACTAGTGCAGTGCAAGTGAAGAACAAGAACTGAAAAAGATAAGGACGTCTAAGTATGCAACACACATTGATATGATGAGCATGAAGAGTGCACCACTACTAAACTAACAATAGGTATTCTTTAAATAGTTTTTATTACATTAACTTAAAAAAATTAAAACAAATATATTTAAATAAATTTAATATTTTTTAATTTAAAATATAAATTCAAAAAATAGTTTAAATAAAACTAAACTTCAACAATTTAATTTTAAACTTTCTAACATTAACATATTTTAAAATATAAGGATTTTGGTTCAGTATTGTAAATGGGACAAGTTGGTGAAGTATTTGGGAATCGCTGATTTATGAGCTGCATGACAGGGAGTTTTCCATGGAGGAACTTCACCCGAACACCTAAATCTTGTGCGGAGCTGTTAGACTTCAAAGGAAATTTTAGATTTTTGGTTGTTGCATGATATTTGGACAAAATTCTAGAGAAACATGGTAAAAAAGGTAAGGAACTCTATATCCTAAAGCTATATCATATATCTTGGATCTGTTGAGTGTCCTTTGAATTTCATCCTCCCATTCTACTGGTACTATAAATAGAATTCTCTGAGCAACATCTTGAGAGAATATTGAATTAATTAGGGACTGATTTCATTGCTTATGTGCAGAGAACAGATCACGAACTACGAAGATTGAATGTCCAGTTTGGGACTGACTTGTAAGAGCTAGTGCTGAGAATGATACGGAGGTGGAAGCTATGGATCTCTAAAGATTTGGATTGCTGTTTCAGAACCAACTCTCAAGTTTAACCCCTTTTCAACGACACTTCTACCTGCAAGAATACCCCTCCATCCCCAAGAAGGTAAGGACTCCAACTCTACATCTAGAATATAATTATATCTGAAATATTTTTCTTTTAAGATTCTAGATAATAAAGAATCATGATTAGTAGCAATTCTCCAACATTGTTTACCAAGGAGAATCAAATTTTGTGCATGTAGGTCTTTAAAGTCAAGCCCTCCTTCTTTCTTTGCCCTTGTCATTGTATCCCAACTAATCCAAACCATACGATGTTCCACAACTTGTTGACCCCACCAGAATTGATTAAGAATGCCATGAATTTTCTTGATTAGATTATCTGGAAGTCTGAAACAAGACAGGGTATATATCGAGATTGCTTCTCCTACTGCCCTTAGTAATACTTGTCTTCCTCCATTAGATAAAAGACACCGTTTTTAGTCTTGAACCTTTTTGATAACCCTTTCTTTGACAGCAGAAAATGTGGCCTTTTCGATTTATTTACTAAAGAAGGCAGTCCCAAATACTTGCCCTGAACTCCAATGTGAGAAATATTCATGGTAATAGCAAGTGATGTACGTATATCATGAGGAGTGTTATTGCTGAAGAAGATTACAGATTTATTAAGGTTAACTTTTTGGCCACTAAAACTTTCAAAGTTTCCTAATAAATCTAAGATCCTCCTATAGTTGTATTCTGATGCCTTACAGAATAATATAGAATCATCTGCAAAAAGTAAATGATTAATCTTAGAACATCTTCTTGTAATCTGGATCTCTTAAATATGTCAGTTTTGCTCTGCTTTGTGTAGAAAGAAGGAGAGGCCTTCTGCACAAAATAGAAAAAGAAAAGGAGATAGAAGATCACCCTGACAGATGCCTCTATTTGGTTTAAAAAAAATCGTATGGTTGGCCTTTCACAATTACAGAGTAAGAAACCGTCGTTACCAATTCATGAATCCAACCTATCTATGTAGAATCAAATCCCATCTTCTTCATGATAAACCACAAAAACTGCCACTCAACCCTGTCATATTCTTTACTCATGTCAAGTTTAATGGTCATCTCATACTCTAAACCTCTCTTTTTCTATTTGAGGTAGTGCATACACTCATGTGCTATCAGGATATTATCTGAAATGAGTCTCCCTTTAAAAGTGCACTCTGATTAGGGCTAATAAGTTTATTCATACACCATTGTAATCTATGAACCAGTATCTTAGAGATGATTTTGTAGAATACAGAGGATAAACTAATGGGTCGTACCTGGGACATGTCACAAGCATCAGGAATCTTAGGAACGAGGCAAATGTTAGTGTGGTTGAAACTCCTTAAAATGCACCCTCCTCGAAAGAAACTTCTAACTGCCTTGAATACATCCTCGCCCACAGTATCCCAGTAAAATTGGAAGAATTTTAGCTGTTATCCCATCTTCTCCTGGAACACTCTGCGGGTGTACACTAAAGGTAGATTTCTATACTTCCTCAAAAGAGATCGGATGTTGTAGCCTACGTTGTTACAGTGCTTCTTCAACTGTCTAGATGCTTTAGAAACTTGGAGCAAGCGTCCAATAGCGCACCTGACCCTAAATCCGAACTGCATCTCTTTTTTCAATTGGTGGAGACTCTAAATTGTTGCCCCGAGTTACCGATCTGTGAGTAAGAACTCGGCCTGTTTTGCTTTGATTATGGCCTGGCATATATGGAAAGAAAGGTGTAGGAGGGTGTTCGAACGCCAATCTATGAATTTTGAAGAACTTCTAGCAATTGCTACCAAACAAAATCAGGAACTTGTAAACTTATTCACTGAAGTCCCAACTTAATTCCAACTTTGCTTTCTTTTTAGTTTCATTCTTTTTACCGTGTCTCGCTAATGTTTAAGCGAAGGATGGGAGAATTCTACTTTCTTTTGTGTAGTCCTGAATTTTGGACAAAATATTTTCTTTCATTTGAAATAAAATAACCTACTGTCTTTGAGAAAAAAATATATTTTAAAATATTCCTTAAATATCTCAAAACACAAGTTTCACTGTATCAAACTTTTCACCCGCTCTTAAAATTTAGATCCACAGCGCCTCACACTCCTCCTCTGTTGCCACACTCTTCCCATGTGCCACGCTCTTTCCCCATCCTGCGCTCCTCACTCGCCCCATACTCTTCTCTCACCGTGCTCCTCCCTCAAGCCGTGCTCCTCTGTCACGCCGCGCTTTTTTCCCGTCCCGTGTTCCTCCCATCTTCGCTGCGCTTCGATCTTCGACTGGAATTTGGATGTATAACGCGCTCTTCGTCTTCCCTGTCTCCTCTAGTAAAAGATTCTATCTTTTTAATATATGTTTTTGTTTGTATTTGAGGGAGAATGCTTCATTCTTGTAAGAATGGCTTTGAAGATATCATAGTTAAATAAACATAGTAACTGCTATCTTCACATCCTTCTATTTATGATTTTTGATAATTTTAGATGTGTTTACAAAATATTTAGTTTGTTATTTGTTATTTTAGATGTGTTTACTTAATTTTACTAAAGAAATTTATTATATGTATTTTCGGATGTGTTTTAAAAATATTTTATTTATTATTTATTTTAGATGTGTCTTGAATATAATTAAAAATTATACCATAAATTAAATCATTTTTTAAAAGACACCACTAAAAAACTATAAATAACGCTTTTCAGCCTCTTGTGGTAAAAGATTATATCTTTTTAAATCTAAATTTTTGTTTGTATTTGAAGGAGAAAACTTTATTCTTGTAAGAATGATTTTGAAACTATCATAACTAAATAAATATAGTAACGGTTATCTTTACGCTTGATAGTATCCATCTTTTTATATTTTTGACAATTTTGGATATGTTTACAAAATATTTAGTTTGTTATTTATTATTTTAGATGTGTTTATTTAATTTTACCTAAAACTTATATTATATGTATTTTTGGATGTATTTTAAAAATATTTTATTTATTTATTATTTTAGATGTGTACTTAATTTTTCTTAAACTAATATGATTATTTTTTATTTTTCGTTTTATTTAGAAGATTATATCTTATTTAGAGTTGTATATATAGTCCCCCAATCCAAGCGTGCAGCCTACACACCCAACAATAACGGAATTAACACGTAATGTAGCGTAATTATTAAAGCCTATGATACAAGGACACTGATATATATACGGACACACTGACACGCAAATTTTAAAATTTTACATGATACGGGAATACGTATACATATAAAATATAAAGTATGTTTTAGATAAATCGTAATGATATTTTAATATTTTATTGATATTAAAATATAAATTATTTTTTTAATTATTTTTAATGTCTTATTTTAATTATATTAAGTATTTAAAATATTTTTTGTTTTAATAAATAATAATATATACTATATCTAAATTTATTTTAAGAAGAATAAGACCAGACACGCTGACACGTGATGGCATTTAGGTGTGTCCGAAAAAGAATTTTTTATTTTTTATTGAGACATGGTTTGGACACAGCATACACACAAACACGGTAACTCAGCAAAGTGTCCGTGCTTCATAGACTAAAGCACATTAATTATTTCGGTCAATAAATCACCAAAAAAAAATTTATTTCGGTCAATGCAAATCAAGCTAACATTTTTGTTCCTTTTTTTCAGTTTTCGAGCTTAACCAAGCACCAAAGAAAATTAAACAAACTTCTCATATTATTATACATCTTCAAAATTCAAACACTTCACACTTCTTACCTTTGACAGAATAATCTTTGCCCATAAGAATTTTATTTGATACCCTATTTATAGACATTTAACTTACAATTACTATTTATATTGAATGCATCTCAAATATACACAAACAATATATATATACCATAATTAATGACTAATAATTAATTAAGTGAGATCCCATTCCCAAATCGAGTACAAAGCTATAGAGGATCTGTGTGTTAGGTCCATAGTCCTAACAGTGAGAACAAGATATAACTGTCCGTTACTTGAATATTTTCATCAACAAAATGCGTCTTTTGTGATAGTCTCAAATCAATTATTTTTTTTTAAATTAGTACAAACACTAATCAATTAATTAAACATATCAAGTTCGTATTATGTCGCTTGTATTATGAGTCGCTAATCTATATCTAAAATCTTTAATCTTCTCAAAATTTATATTTATGTATAGTATTAAATTGTAATTAGTATTAGGCACATCTATTGTACCTGATAAATCAAATTATATATTAGATGTAATAATATTATATTTTGTAAAAAAATATTTTCAATTAAAAGTTAATAATTGGTATTTTAACTGATAAAAAAAATTGTATTACAATCCGGATAAAAAAACCCTTAAATAGATTAAACTTGACAAATTGCATTATTTCGATATACTCAGTTGTGGGGTAATAATTCATATGTGTAATAAATTGTGTTGTAAATTGCTCTCATAGTGTACACTTTATCCTATCTTTATTACTAACATCGTTAAAAAAGAATTATTTATTGGATAAAACGACAACATGGTCATGTTTTAAAACGAATAAAGAAGTAACAAACAAAATTTAACCAATGTACTGTATGTTGTCCAATTTAAAAACAACATACATGGATTTTTTTTTGCCATTCTTAGTGAATTCAATGAGCAGTGAGTAATCTAATCACATCTGTTAAAGATGACTCGGTAGAAAGTTGTTAGCAAATTGTCAAAAAATTATGGTAAATTTTACTCTACATTTTTTATAATAACATATAAATTATCTTCTATGACATGTTACTCTTTAATTGGTTGTTATGTAACTATGGTTAAATTATTTTGAAATTAAATTATAACCCAAAATGGGTAATCGTATAATTTACTAAAATACTAAAAACTAAATCTTTGATTTTTTTTTCCAAATCATATTGAATCCTAATTTCTTTATAGCTCATCTCCCATCTCGTCGCCGTCGCCGATCTCCAAAACATCACCGCTGTTATCGTCACAAGCAGCGCCGCCGCTGTGCACATATTCGCTGTTCATTATCTGGTATAAGAAAAGAGAGAAAAGGAAGGAAAGAAAGCGAGACAGATGTTCACTAATTTTTGTCACATATATAGAAGTTGGAATTGATTGTAACTGCTCCCAATATTGATCATTCATAAAAAAGGCAAAAGCTAGTGCACTCTAGATAAAGTAGAGAGTGCAGCACTCTTTAAAAATTAACCTACTCTCAAAAGTTATCAAGTAAATTAAATTTATTTAGGGCGAAAGCTAGTGCACTCCAGATAAAATAGAGAGTGCAGCACTCTTTAAAAGTTAACCTACTATCAAAAGTTATCAGGTAAATTAAATTTATTTATTATTGTTATTATTTTTTATTTTTTTTCATGGGCTGAATAAACAAATTGACACCAACAAAAAAACTAATTCTCTCTTTTAACACATGATGACCTTTACACCACAAAAGTACACAGAAAAACTTGATCGAATTCTTCCATTATTCTGTTATTGTTCGATGCGATGTCTTCAAGCATCTTCACTGTTTTGTTTGCTGATTCTGGCTAGCTACAGATTTTGACGTTCTTGAACCCACTCCCTTCCACTTCTGCCATGAATAACCTTCAAAGCCCGAAAAATCGCTGCCATAGAAGAGGAAGAAGCTTGTCTGTCGCCGCTGTTGGTTGGCTAACTCCAAACACAAAATCTATTATGTAGAAGAATATCTTGGTCTCCATGAAGGCGCCATAATTCTCAGATGACGAGGCAGTCAAAGTACAAAATACATGACAGTTACAACAAGTCCATTATCTTTTATTTCAAATTATCGTCAACGTGTACGTAATAAAATGAAAAATTTAAATACAATTATAGGGTTAACCACCAAAAACACCCCGGAATTATTCAAACGCTGACAAAAATACACTTGAATTTTACTATCGACAAAAATGCCTTCAAATAATTTAAAAACTCAACAACAATACCCAACAGTAAATATGTATTTTCAAAAAATACATTAGAGATTGAATTTTGATGCAATTTTTTGCAAGTATGATTATAAAAATAATATATTATTATACATAAAAATTGGTCATTTTTTGTTAAGTATATAATTTTTTTATAATTATTTTTGTTAACAACCAATAATACTTTTAAAAAATTACAAAATAATATATACTTAACAAAAAATTACCAAAATATAAGAATAATAATATCTCATTTTTCTAATTATACTTACAAAAAACTGAATCAAAATTCAATCTCTAATGTATTTTTTAAGAAATGCATATTTAATATTAGTTTTTTTACAAAATTATCTAACATTAAATATGTATTTCTCAAAAAATATATTAGAGATTGAATTTTGATACAATTTTTTGCAAACATGATTAAAGAAATGAGATATTAGTATCCTTAAATTTTGGTAATTTTTCGTTGAGTATATATTTTTTTGTAATTTTTTTGTTAACAACTAATAATACTTTTAAAAAATCACAAAAAAATATATACTTAGAAAAAAATTATCAAATTTTAAGAATAATAATATTTCATTTTTTTAATTGTTCTTGTAAAAAATCACATCAAAATTCAATCTATAAGGTATTTTTAAAAAAAATATATTTACTGTTGGGTATTGTTGTTATGTTTTTAAATTATTTAAAGGTATTTTTGTCGATAGTAAAATTTGGGTGCATTTCTGTCAACGTTTGAATAATTCGGAGGTGTTTTTGGTGGTTAACCCACAATTATATTTAAACAATTATTTGTATTATTTTTTTATTAATTTATTCAAAAAATAATTAAACTTTAAAGCTAATTGGTATAAAATATTATAGTTGTACAGATATGTTGTTTTTAATATTTATATACTATTTTTTTTTGTTTTGGACTTCAGCCCAATATCTGAAACTTATAAAAAAATCTAAAATTTATAAAAAAAATGGTTAACTTGACTAACAGGTTATCTTTTTAAATTCAGACCATTCAAATAAAATATAATAAATAAAGAGTTCAAATTTAACAAATTAACAAGGTGTGCAGCACTCCATACTTAGTAAGGAGCGTTTAAGAATGAGCCCATAAAAAAACATAAGTACAATTTCAATTGAATTTCTCAGTTATTTTCTCATTTTTCGCTGGTTGGGCTGCCCCTCGTCTTAAAGATGCAAACATATAAATTTAGGATTTTTTTTATAAAATATAAAAACATATAAATTTACTTTTTAATATTTATAAAAATTATCTAATCATTCATCTTAAAAAAATATTTAATTATAAAATGGTCCTACTTTAGTTATCTTATTGAGTTAAATTAACTTAAAGTAAAACTAAACATCCAATTAACATGTGCCATGTCATAGATGATAATTTACATGTTGATTTAGAAGGGGTAGGATAGAACTCACCAAAAATTATATTTCAAGATAAAGAAAAAAATAAATTTCAAAGAGTACCAATAAGGTGAGTCTGAGAATTGACATAGGTGAGAATCAACTCCTTCCAAAAAAATAAAAAACATTTGAAGGGAAATTGATATAATCGACTAATCTTAATTGAGTTTTCCTCTTAAAATAAATGTGAAGTTCATGTGTAGTAGGCTTATATTTTTTTTTAATCATTTTTAGCCAGAGAAAAGTTCAAAATATTATATAACTTCCCATCAATGATTTGATGTTAAAAAAATCTCCTATGAAGATTCTTAATAGAGCATTGGATCCGATATCCTGTTGCAAATAAAACAAGGATTAGGAATCCAAAATATAAATGTAAACTATTAGTTGTTACTTGTTGATCCATGACAACCATCTTAAGCATTGGTTTTCTATATCTGTCTTTAGTAAAGAGAATGAACCAGAATTTAATGGCCCTGACCTTGATGAGTCATGATTGGTGTTCTGCTGCAACATCAAGATCTTTGAGCAAATGATAAGAAGAAGCCATTGAATAACTGACAGAAAATGGATGTTCAACTATAAGGAGGATTTGGAACGATGCAAATAGTATTAAGAGTAGTTAAATTGTTTGAGTGAGGTGTGAGACCATCTAAACCAATTTATAGAAAAAGATGGGATGTAAAGTGGCCATAACGACGGTGTGAAAATACATAATATTGCCACCATAGCTTTCATGTATGAATTGGTAAAAAGTGCACCTATATCATTAGAGTATACCAAAAATATTAGGTGAAAAAATACACATATGTAAAAATGTGTGAACTATAGGTAGTCATATACTATGCATGAAACATGATTGACCAATTTTCTTGAAATATAAAACCATAACAAATGGTAAAAGAAAATCAATGAATATCATGATTACACGATAACGGCTATAAATGCCCAATTATATAATTTGGTTAGCTAGTAGTATCTGTGGAATATAGGTTTTTTATCTTGAATATAATGAAAAATTAGGAATAATATGAATGGGATCTACATCATTAGAAGAATGACCATGAAAAAATAATTTCAATTGAAAAGTAAAAACAAATAAAAATCGAAATTACAACACATACTCTTCAAAACTAAGATAATTGATCAGCTTGAAAATTATCCACACATAGTATTATTTATCAGACAAACTAAATTTTACATTTATAAATAATTACCTATATGAACATATAAAATAGGGACAAAAGAGTGTTTATACAGCATGGAAGCCAAGTAGTTTCGTATAAGAAAAAAATAATTTGAAGTATCTTGATAAAAAAAATTAATCCATACGTGTTATTCGTATAAGGAAAAATAAAATATGTTGTGATGATGATGTTTTTGAACATAGAATAATTATCCAAGAAAGAGCAAATTAGATTGAAGAGGACGGCATAAATTCTCAAGCTGTTGACACGTGAATCAATGAAACAAATATTCCTATATTGTAATTATATTCCTATAAATAACCTAGAACATTATGGGAGAATAGTATACATGAACGGACCAATTAGAATCATGATTTGTATTGTATGATTGATGACTTACGAGGAACACACATCACTATCATTGAGAACTTAGACAACGTGAAATTTCACTATAGCATGCTCTCTTTTATAAGTATAATAGAAGATATATGTACTCATGAATCCCACTTGCCACTGCTATACACATACACATTATATGGATATCCATGGTGTGGCAAAGACAGAGAGGAGCCATCAACCTTGCGCAGCTTGTAGGATGCTAAGCCGAAAATGTGACAAGAAATGCCTCCTTGTTTCCTATTTCCCAGCTGACAAAGTTCCCAATTTTTTTTGGAGAGCATAAAATTTTTGGTGCTAGCAATGTTATTAGATGATTCAAGTAGGTGCCATATACTAAATAAACATAAAAAAAATGTTTGCACCGGCTATGAAGTACTGGATTTGCTGCTAACATACAAGCGCTCTGATTGTCGTATTAGATCATTAGTGCTACCAATTGTGGAACTCCAAGCTCAGTAAGAAGCTACTGCAAAGAGACCAGCTCTGACTGCACAAACGCCAGGGCACGATATTCTGCTTCAGTCCTACTATGGCTCACTTTCGACTGCTTGTGACACTTTCATGAGATGAGGTTTGTCCCTAAGTATACATAATAGCCTGTTATAGAACGTCAATCATCGAGATCACTGGCCCAGTCTGCATCTGCAAACCCCAACAGTCTATAGTCATTACATCTGGAAAATAAAATTACATTACTTAACATTCCTTTCAGGTACTGCAAGATTCTTTTCAGTGCCTTCCAATGATTGTATGTTGGGTTATGCATGAATTGTGACATCCTATTCACAGGGAACGCAAGGTCAAGTCGTGTCATTGACAAATATTGAAGAGCTCCTTCTATAGAGCGATACTATTGTGGATCATGACACGGGTCGGAGTCATTTGCATAGAGCTTCAAGTTTTCCACCATTGGTGTAGGCATCTCGCTTGCATTTTTCATATTTGCTTTTCGAAGAATCTCCAAAGCATATTTCTTTTGTGACAAATGAACTTTGTCACCCTGCAAATGTGTGAATTCTATTCCAAGAAAGAAATTAAGTTTGCCAAGGTCTTTACGAGGAAATATTTTGTTTAATTGTTGTATTAAGGACTCAATTTTACTTGAATTATTTCCTGTTACCACTATGTTATCGATATATATAAGCATGTAAATTACTAATTTTGCAATTTTTCTTACAAACTAGGATACATCAGAGCGAGTACTTACAAACTCAAACCTTGTCGATGTGTCTCTTAATGTGAGATACCAGGTCCTAGGTGTCTGTTTTAAACAATTTAATGCTCTATTCAACTTGCAAACAAGGTTAGGATTCGAATCCTCATAACCTTGTAGTTGTGTCATAAAAACCTGCTCCATTAAAACTCCATTTAAGAACACGTCATTAAAATCAAATTGACGCAAGACCCGTCCTTGAGTGATAGCTAAAGTCAAAACGATCGTTGCTAAAGAGGGTCTTATTACATGTGAGTAAATTTTCTCATAGTCTATGCCTTCGGTTTGATGAAAACCTTTAGCAACTAGAAGAACTTTGTATCTTACTACCTCTCCTTTTGTATTTCTTTTGATAGCGAATACCCACTTGCTTCCAATTATGGTTGCATTGGGTGGTGGATTAACTAAAATCCATGTATTGCATTGGTTTAATGCCCTGAACTCAGCATTCATAACATCCTTCTAATGAGGAGTTTGGATTGCTTGTATGACTATTTTTGGTATTTGTTGAAATAGATTAATCTCATGATGTGCATAATTTGCTTTTGGTTTGTAAATACTAGATTTAGATTGTGTTACCATGTTGTGTGTGCTTGTGGTGGGTTGTTGATGTTGAATTGAGTGGGAATCAAGTCTTTGATCAATAGCCCCCTGAGAAGTACTACATGAGGCACTGTCTGGTGATGTGTGCTCATGATTTATTTATTGAGTTGATCCACTTCCACCTAAAGTCTCTTCAATTGGTAGAGAATTAGTTGTTACATCATGTGGTGAACTTTGATTTTGTGAAGTAGACATAAATTGATGTGTGGGAATGGAAGACACACTGTAATAAGAATCTATAGAATTCATAGATGCAGAATCAGTGTTAGTATTGTAGCTAGAGTGATTTAAAAATAGCTCATTGTATGGAAAGGTCAATTCATAAAAAATGACATGCCTTGACATATACACCTTTCCATTTTTATTCATGCACTTATATCCACAAAACTGAAAATCATAACCAAGGAAGAGACATTTTTCAAAATGGTCTTAGATAAGGAAGGCAAGAACACCCAAAGACCTTTAACAAACTATAATATGGTTTTTCTTTGATATAATTTTTCATATGGAGATGTGTAGTTAAGCACAATAGTAGGCAGCTAATTCATCAAGTAAACAACAGTTCCAAAAGCATCCTCCCGAAATTGCATAAGAAGGGAGAATGTTGCCAATAAAGATAAGCCAATCACAACAATACTTTGGTATCTCCTCTCAACACTACCCTGTTGTTGGTATGTATAGGGACAAGAAAGTCTATGCTGTATACCATGCTGAGATAAGAAGGTAATGAAAGCATTTGACACAAACTCTCTAACATTATCCGTTTGTAAGGCTTTAATTTTGTGGCCAGTAAGGGTTTTAATATAATTTCGAAAAGCTTGAAAGGAAATAAGTGCCTGCGAATTATTAGTTAGAAAATATATAAAAGTATACGTAGTTGAAGCATCTACAAAACTGATATAATATCTCATTCCATTTCTAGAGATGATTGGAGAAGGCCCCATATGTCAATGAAAATTAACTCAAAAGGATTTTTATACACAGTATGTGAAGAATTAAAGGGAAAAGCATGAATTTTAGAGATAGAGCAAATTTCATATATTCGATCTTGAGGCAATTTATTTGATATATCAATGTTACATTGTCTTAAGACCCGTAAAATATTATTGATAGATGTATGACCTAACCTTTTATGCCATAACTCTACATCACAATTTTTTATACCTAGCTATCAAAGCAGCAAGATGATTATTAGTGAAAGTAAAAGGAAATGGAGAATTACAATTATAAGAAAAATTACAATCAGAACTAGACTCACAAGAAGTACAATTTACAGTAGACTTATGAGCACTAGCAATCAACTGAGGTTCAGACAAAGGTATGAATGTAGGAACATAGATATCATCAAATCTATAGATTCCATTCTTAGTGTATCCCTGAAGAAGAGGGCCCTTGGTTACCTGATCACGAATAGTACATTAATAAGGCCAAAATTTAAAGAAAACTCTATCATCTTGAGCAAACTTTGAAACACTCAATAAATTTTATGTAATGGTAGGAACATGAAGTAAATTTGTGAGTTGAAAGCCAAGATTTCTATTTTTAGCAACCAAATAAGAAAAACTAGAGTGATGAATATCAATACCTGTACATGAATATCAATACCTACAAAGAGTTGTTCATGATCAAGATTGTTTGGTGAAAGGGAAAGAAGATTGTTTCGGTTTGCTGTGACATGATGGGATGCTCCGGAGTCTGCATACCATGAAGAATTAGCTATGGAGGATGTTCTAAACATGTAAGATCTGGGTTGATGAAAAGCAGCTGATAGAGGTGGTGGAGAAGTATTGGAATATGAGAATCGAGAAGGGGGTGCAGAAGAGACTGGAACAGGTTGGAATTGTTGGTCAAAACGATAATAACAACTCTAAGCTGCGTAGCCAATTCTACCACAGATTTGGCAATTTGTTCTTGGTGGTTGCCAAGAAGCACATCCTCCTCTTTGGAACCTGCCTCCACCACGACCCCTTCTTACACCATCTCCTTGATTTGTTGGTGGAAAGTATCATTGAGCATAATTTGCAACTGGAATCGAATGGTGGGATGGAGTTTTAAAACGTTCGAGCATGTCTTCATATGCGTGCAAAAAAGTTTCAGCTTCAGCGACTGAGAATGTTTCTAATCTGGACATTACTGCGGTTATGTATCCATTATAATCCTCAGGGAGACCATCAGTGATTGTTTGAATGTGATCATCATCATCAAGCTGGTAGCCAATTGCAGAAAGAGTATCTATGAGTTTTCTAATTTTGGATAGGTAATCAGTAATGGTGCCAATATTCTTGACACACTTATTCTGTGATTTGAGATTCTAAATGCGGGTCTTTGATGTGGTGGAGAAAAAATTAATGATAGTGGCCCAGGCATTATAGAATCTGTGACAATGGAGAATCTTGTTCTTGTAAGGGTTGGTCATTAAGGCCATCAGCCACGTAGTGAAAGATAGATCATCTTGCTTCCATGCTTTGAATGCTTCGGTTTCTTAAAGAAGATCAGTAGTTGAGGCTTCAATTGGTGAATCTATTTTAGAGGTTGAATCTGCTTTAGCTGCTAATGCAGGTTGAGGCTTTGGGACTAATTCAAATCGAGTAGGAGCATTTGGCCACTCAAGATGATTTTGCATAGAGAGACTCTAGATAGTAAGCTTCCATGTGTTGAAATTTGAATCTTCTAACTTCTCAGCAATAGGAAGTAAAGGTTGTTTAGTAGAAGATGAAGTTGAGAGAATGACGGCCATGATCAAGATCTTGATTTTTTGGCTCTAGATACCATAACACGTCTTGAATAAACTCAAAGAAAAGTAAAGAATTGAATATCAGTTACATTAGATGCAGAGAATCAATAATAATGTGTTTACAAGACCAAATACCTTTGCATTATATAGATGCAGAATCATGTACAATAATAATGTGTACTTAAAGTAACGATCTCAATAAACACTTCTTGATCTTGATTTTCTACCTATATCCTACTTCACTTATATCACTTACAATACTTATTATCGGTATTAGTTAACACTTTATTTTAAGGTAAATATATTTTTTTGTCTTCAAAGTTTATTAAAAATTTTAAAAGTATTCTTAAATTTTATTTTGTTTTAATTTTGTCTTTAAAGTTTTCGATTTGCATCAAATATACTCCAGCTAAATTTTCACAAAATTTAAGTTCAATCCAGGTAATAATATATGACAACTGTAGTTTGCTTATGTTAAAGATTGTTGTTGTCAAATTATATTATTGCTAAATTGGTCCTAAATTTTTTAAAAAATTAGTCTGTCAAAAATATATACGATACAATTCGAAAGTTTCTAGGACAAAATTAAAATAAAATAAAATTTATGAGTATTTTTAAAATTTTAAACAAACTTTAAAGACAAAAAAATATGTTTTACCCTTTTATTTTAATACTATTAGAATTTATAATTTAAAATATAGAATTTAGAATATAATTTTTAGTATTTCGAATTAAATAAAAAGAAATACTAGAGGGTCATAAGAATTTATTGATAAAAAAATAATTTTTTTATTGATCATGTAAAGTTTGCCTAAAAAAATTGATTTGCTGGTTAATAGCTAATATAAGACGATGATGCATGTTATTGTATGCATAGTTGTAAGAACTTGGGTCTTCTTTATGGTTAATAGCTAATATAAGACGATGATGCATGTTATTGTATGCATAGTTGTAAGAACTTGGGTCCTGCATGTTCTTCTTGCCACTAAGATATATTATTTTTTATTATTTTAAAGAAACTCCAGAGGTAAGACACTGCAAGGATTGGTAAAGCACGAGTGACTATTCGCCAGGTTGAGAAGGGAACCCCTTATGCGGACTCTTGAAGCGAACGATATTTTTGAGGGCGAAAATTTATATTGTAGGTAGTTGATGTAAAATCCGGTTAATTAATATATAATTAACTCATAAATTAAAATTTATTCTAGAAAATTAGAACTGTAGTTTTTATGGTTTAATATGATAGAGCTAATTAAAACGAGAATTTCAACACTAATTTTAAAAAATTTAGCCCAAAATTAGGTCGAACGGGCTAAACCGATCGAACCGGACCAAAAACGGGCCCGTGGGCGCAACTAACCCACTTAACTTAGTGAGCTTCAACTCACTCTCTCTTCCTCATTCAGCAAAACACGCTGAAGCAGCCATGGAAGATTCAAATCCACATAACTTTTGATTCGGAGCTTCAATCGCCAAACCGTTTGCGGTCATGCGACCGGAGCATCGAGCTCTACAAAACCCAATACATTATAAGGTATAAAAACTACTTCTATATTTCAGTTTCCTCTTCTCTAAATTTCGAATTTAATGAATAATTATGTTGAGAATTGTTTAATTTCGGTGTTTAGATTCGAATTAGCTTGTGGATTTTGTTAGGTGTGGCTCACTTAAGCTGTGAGCAAGATAAGAACCCTAACCCTCTTATAAAATTATTGAGATTTTGAGTTTAGAGATTAATTATAGTGATATACGTGGTTTAAATTGAATGTTGTTGGTAAGAAAATCAATTGGAGGTCAAAACTTGTGATGTTGGAGCTTAATTGGGGTCTCAGAAGCTTGGAGTGGATTTTTGTGCTGAAAAATCTATTTGAGAGGTGTTGGAGTCTTGAAAGTTTGAGGAAAAAGTGAATTGGAAGTATTCCAGGTTTTATCGGAAAATTGGTCAAGGTATGGTTTTGGTTTCTCGTATCTAAAATATAATGTAATATGAAAACTTAAGCTAGTGATCCTAGGATAGGATTTGAATTGTTGATGTTGTTGATTGGGTGAGGTGGATTGTATTATTATGTATGTGGTTATTGATTATTGGAGGTTGTGAACTTGTGATAGAGACTTGTATGTATGATGTGTTTGACTTGTTTTATGTAAAATGGTTAGTAAAATTGAATTTGTTATTGGTACCATGTTGGGGACTAAGTTGATGTTGTAATTGGTATAAGTAATTAATGATGCATATTGTATAGTATTGAACTTGAATATTGGATGTATTTTGAATTGAATTGTTGATTTGAGATTGATGAAAGTGAAGAATTAGTAGGTTGTGGATTGAATGATAAAATTGAAAATATGTATTGGAAAATATGTAATGCTGAATTGATAAGGTTTGGGGTTGGTTTTAAAATGGTTTGGAATGGTTAAGTTTTGAAAATGGAGGGATTGTAAAGTTTTATGAAAACTATATTTTTGACCAACTTTGGCAGAATATAACTTGATCTTATGACCTTCGATTTGTATTAAATTTATTTAGAAAGAAAATTTAGTCCGAGATGTTTACGTCATTCGAAGAACGGAGGAAAATATTTTAAAACAAGAAAGTTATGTTCAATCAAAGTTTGGTATACAAAGTTGAAAATCTTGGACACAACAACTTTTTAAAGTTTCTGCTATACATGCATACGCGGACCCTCATCATACGCGGCCATTCATTTCTATTTGATGCACGCGCGTACGCGAGCAGGTGCTACATATGCATCTTGGGCCAAATGGGACACTCGCGTATGTGGGCACACGACGGCGTACACGGACGTTCGTCTCTGTCCAGTGTACTTGCGTACGTGGACGAGGGATGCATACGCATCTTGAGAAAAAATTCGTTCCCACGTACGCGTGATATGGCTTGCGTACGCGAAGCCCTGTTTTCTTCCAAATTTTGATTTTTGATTTATAAGGCATTCCTCGAGCTTTTAAAACCTTATTTTCTCTTGTTTAAAGCCTTGTAGATGGATTTTGGGTAATGAAGTATAGTGAGGGCTGTGAGGAAGGTAACTTGTGGATGAAGTAAGGTGTGAATTAGTGATAAATCATGATTGATGATTATTATATGAGTTTGCTGATGATGATGGTGGAAGTGCTGTTTATGTGATGAGCTGGATGGCTGTATATGATAATGAATTATCGTTGGTTGTGGATTATGCTATGAGTCGGATGAGTTTATTGATATTGAATTATGGCTGAGCATGAATAAGTATGATTATTGATTGATAATGTGATTATTGCACTTCCAAATATCTGAGATACGAGTTTTCCTGGGTGAAAGCAGTGACTAGCCTCCACGTGCTCCAGGTTGAGACTCGATACTCTGCTGACCCTATGTCGTAAGTGTGGCCGAACACTGTAAAAGTTTTGGACGAGTTCGCCCCCATGGATAAACACCAGTGTGGGTGTTATATGATTATGTTTGAGAATTACTCGAGTTGGGGATGCACGACAGAGGGGCAGTCTAATGGTTAGCTACCAGGACTTGTCGGGTTGGCTTTATAACCGACAGATGAGACTCATCAGCCAATAGGACAAGCATGCATCATATGCATCTATATGTTTGTTTGGTATGTTTTTGTTTGGAATGCCTAATTGATTGCATAACTACTTGCTACTTGTTTATCTGCTGTAAATGCCTGTATGTAATAAATGTGTTTGTAACAACTGTTTCCGGTGGCGGTTGCGAGGTTCGGAGGAGTTGGATTGGGGAGTATTAGATAGTCTGAAGACCTTAGCTAGTTGCCTGATTTATTTTATGGTTTAGTTATGTTATAAGATTTAATTATATGTCGGAAGTTCTAGTATTGCCTTCGGCTTTTCTGGAACATTATATGTTAGATATGTGAGCACTGTTACCATGTTGAGAACCTCCAGTTTTCACCCCATTCGGATTTTGTGATTTTCATATGCAAGACGTGAGGCACTTCACTGAGGCATGCATGCTGGAAGCTTCTGATAGCGAAGATCCTTGAGCTGTTGAGACTTTATTTTGGTTATATGTATTTATATAGATACTTATTATCTCCACTTATTATTTAAATGATGTATTAACTTCTTCTTAGAGGTTATTAAGGAGAAACAGGTTCTGTAAACTTTGTGTTTTGGGTTCTTTTATATATATATATATACTTATGTGCTCTGGCCGGTTTATCTTTGCGAGCCAAGTCATGAGCCTTGTTATTTTCATTTTGGAACTCTTTAGTATATATATCCTTGTTAGCTTACTCTTACATAGCATCGTGTATGTTGTTGCTTCGTGAATGTTGCACTTTTCGTTTTACCACTTTTGTTTTAACTTTTTTTCAAAGGTTCCTAGTTTTAAATCTTTTTCAGTTATATTATATTATATTATATATATATATAATTTTATTTTTTAGAAGTCGTAATACCTCACCACTTCTGTCTTATGACTTAAGCATAAAATTCTGTGTGATAAGGTGTTACAGTTGAAGAGACAGAGAGAGGATGTTGTAAAAGCGATGGCTTATATATGAGGCGAAGGCAAGGCTTAGAGATCTAGTTTATGGGAGTAGTGGAGCTATTTTTCAGTTGCAAAAGATGATTGAGGAATTGAAAGTAGAGCTAGAATCAATTAGAGCTTGGGTATTTGAGCTGCGACAACAGAAGGGGCACTACTTGTTGATGATGATGATTCATAACCATAATTACAACACTAACACTTTGTCATCGTCAGATCTCATGGCCTTTGATGACTCATCATCAGTTCATCTATAACTATTTGAATTTCTTGTACAAGAAGAAGATGATTGGATAAATTGAATACTAATAATATTCCGTTAGCTAGCTAAATCAATAAACTACATGCATGGTGCGTATATGCGAGCTGAGGATAACGTTTATTTATTACTCCGTACAGCACTTGTAATATGGGTAGTGCTAGGTAGCCAAAAAAATAATGTATAATATATATATAGTACAGAATAAATGCCAGTCTCATGATAAGCGAGTAGAGTACACTTGCTTATCAATAACATACTTATCACTCTACCTTCTTCTCCATGCCTGGAGTAATTAATTTGATTCGCAAAATTAATTTCAGTTTTTTCTCAATCAAATCCCTAAAAATCTCTCATCTACATTTATTTCAATTAAAATGCAATTTCTGTCTAATGGATTAACATCCGAAAAGACCGAGAAATTAACCCGAGTGAAAGATCAAGACTTTTCTCCCCATTTCATTCCATCCAAAATCCCACAATCGAGAAAAACGAAAAGACGCAGAGAGGAGAAACCCAACAGCTTCGTCATCGGAGCATCCCATAGCCTTGACTCCGACTCCTATAGGTATGTTATTTAGTTTCATGTTTCGATTAATTGGTATATTGGGGCTCCACTATCTGTTGTTGCATGTGGCTGGAGTCGATGTTAACAATGAAAGTTTTGGTCTTTATCTCACGTTGATGGGTTTGGGAAAAGGAAAAAGGGAAAAGCTTGAAAAAGATGATGTTTTGGGGGTGGAGATGAAGGGAAGGCATCAAGAAATGGGTTTTTTTTCCGTTTTCATAAGTAGCCATGATTTTTCTGGTGTGTTACGGTTCCCCTGATTTTTTATCTGTTCAACCGTGGTTTGAATTGCTATGTTGCGTGCTTGGTGTTGTGCTTTCTTTCAAGTATTTAATAATGTGATAAATATGAAGCAGCTATTTCGTTCAAGTTGCCTCCATACTTCGAAAGTCTCCACTGGCCTTGTCTCTGACTCCTATAGATATGTTATATTGTTTTATGTTTCGATTAATTGTGTTTCGATTAATTGGCATATTGGGGCTCCATTATCAGTTGTTGCATGCGGCTGGAGTCGATGTTAACGATGAAAATTTTGGTCTTTATCTCACGTTGATGGGTGTGAGAAAAGGAAAAAACTTGCAAAGATGGTATTTTCGGCTGGAGATGAAGGAAATTTTTCAAAAAAGGGCTTTTTTTTCATTTTGATAAGCATCCATGATTTTTCTGGAGTGTTACAGTTCCACTAATTTTTTATCTATTCAACCGTAGATTGAGTTGCTATTTTGCGTGCTCAATGTTGTGCTTTCTTTCAAGTTATTAACTATGTGACTAATATAAAGTAGCCATTTAGTTCAGGTTACCTCCATACTTTGAAGGTCTCCACTGAAAAAGCCGCAATTGTATCTTTAGATGATAAAGTTGAGGCGAAGGAGTAGAGCAAAAACGAAATCGCTTTCATTCTAGCTGCTCCAGGTACCTTTCATTTTTTTTCCTCTTTATCAATTCTACCATGAGACAGAAAAAAAATATGAACAAAAAGTATTTTTTTCATGTCAGTCATTTAGATTATGTATTTTTTAATAGTTGACTGATTATGGTAGTTAACTATAATGGGAGTACATTAGGAGTACTTAAGGTTAGTGGCAAATTATTTTTTTTTTTTTAGATTTCTGTTTTTATTCATGTAAAGAAAAAAAATCCTTCTAGATACGGATGCAATAGAGATGTCATACCTTGATATTTTTTTAGTGTGGATTGCTTTATCTTTTATAAAAAGGTTGAGTTGGAATTTTGCATGAAATTTTTTTAGTGTGAATTGCTTTATCTTTATTGGTGTCTGTTAAAAATTGAACATACATACATATATGACTATTTAAATAATGGTATATAGTTAAACAAATTAATTCACTGAATTTTGATTAGTTACTTTAGTGAAATGATTATGAGAATGATGGATACATAGTAAATAATCATGATTTTTGTATTGAACTAACCTAATTAGTGTGGTTATCACAATAATCACGGTAGAAATAGAAAATGGGATATGAGGGAGGATCATAATTTCATATGCAATCTCTTGATATCATACTTTTGTTCAAAGTTATTTGCAAACAAAGTTGTTAGTTCAGGTGGATATCGAATTTAAAATTTTATAGAAATTAACAGTAAAATCACAAAAAGTTGGACATGTGAATGGTATTTTTGAGGGGCCACTGTGATAGTATAATGATAGAGCAAGATATGTTTCAATTATAGATGTTATACTAATTAAAGTTGTTAGCGTATCTATGCTATTGATAAACATGTTGGTATGTTAATGATTAATTTAAGTGGGTTATTTGAGTATATATAGCAGTTGCTTGTGAACAGGTGTTCAAGAAACAAGTAGGCATGGCTCGTACCAGGAGCAAAAAAGAGACACATAAGAATAACATTCACAAAAGAGGACCGCAAAAAAAAAAAACTGGTGGACCAAAAAAGGTACGTTGAATGGTTAGCAGTGAATTAACTATAAACTCGGAATATTGTGTTTTAATAGTAAATGTTAAAACTGACATTCTCCTTCGTTGTCACTTTGTGCTGATTATGAATGTTTGTGTAGAAAATAATGGTATCTAAGTGCTTGCCATGTTGCGTGGCTTCAGTTATGAAGCAATTAGGTTCAGACGCAGGCAGAGAGAAAACAATGAAGGTGCAGAACATGGGATTTGGCTGGCTGCAAGATGTGCCTGAATGGGCTGTCAACCAAGATATGATGGTGGCATTAGCATCATCATATAGTCGGGATGAGAAGTCTTTGATCGTCAGAATAAGAAAAATTCCCATATCGGTTCAATCAATTGCGCGGTGTTTTGGACTACCGAACTATGGTAAGAACTCCCCAAATAAAATAGGGAGAAAAGGAAAAAAAAATATCCACAATAATCTTGTTGAGTATATATTTTCGGTAAAATTAGCCATTAAAGATTTGGACTGCATGGACTCATTTTGTGTTTGGTAGGGAATAGTTTTAAAATTCCAGAACACCAGTAGAGTACCGACTTGTTAACAGCTTCACAGGAAAGACACGAACAAATTTGAAAAGGGATGTTATCACATGCGCGATGCAGTCCGACGCCGATAGAATCAACTTCCGGAGACAGTTCATCATGTTGATAGCGAAGTGTTTGTTCTTTCCCTCGCCAAAGGCCACCATTTCAGACATACATATACGGGCTGCCATTGATGTATCGAACCCAAGGAAGATATATTGGGCGAGGTACATTTATGATTTTCTAATTGAGGGAGTTTTGAGGTTTCAGGATGTAGGGAAGAAGACAGTAGATGGATGTATGTATGTTCGCATTACTGGTGAGCCGTATATCTCTAACCTTTGATTTGTTGTTTGTTATTTTATAGTATACCTTGTTTATAGCAATTACTATAACTTTCAGATTATATATCTCCATGCTAATAAGAATGGAGATTTAGGAAGATATAATGGGAGAGAACCGTGGATCGTAGACTGGTCGCTTGCTGATCTGAAGAAGATGGATGGAGAGGAAAGTACATCTCACTTGTTGAGGCGTATGATAGATATATAATCTTTTAATAGTGATAACTGTGAAAGATATGTTAATCGTATAACTTCTTTTACGCTCTAACGAAAATAAAACTTATACTATGTCCACTGTAGGGGCTTCTAAATTTAATTGGGAATATGTCTAGGTTACCGAAAAAGCACAACCGTGTATCAAAGAGATGATGCATTAGGAAAAAGAAGAAATTCTAATAGAAAGACTCGTAAAGAAGCTCCCACGGTAGATGAAAATGAGACCAACGTACCGGCTCGTCATGCATCACCGGCTAAATTTGATGAACATCCTTCAAAAAAAAGGCAATTCAATAATTTTTCATTTTTGTTATAAAATTTTATTGATCTAACCTGCGTCTTTTTAATAGTATTATAGTATAAATATTTTTTAGATTTTGCATCTTTTTAACCGTATATAAAGTTTTACCATGTATAGAGTAATTAGTTATTTATCTAATTTTAAAAGCGTGATATTGATGCTGTAACTTGTAGATCTATCTTTAAAAAACTGTTGGAGTTACTTATCTTGAGCATGGCAATAGACCTTACACATGTAAATACATCTTTTTGTGTTTTAGCATTCATTTCATAACATAATAACTTTGAAAACTATGTGTCCTCTCCCTTATGTGCATAGCTAAATACCTTTTACTAAGCTGCTTTGGTTTTAATGTGCAACATGGATGACAGTTTGATGAGCATTATTCCAATTAAATAAATATCTAAGTAATGCCAATACTAGTTACTTTAAATAGTATTTCAAATAGCTAATTTTTATCTTATTAGTTTGGATGTTATGTATGCTTGACACCTGATGTTATCCCTGTGGCCTTATGGATGTTAACTGATTGGAATTACGGATGTTAATGTCCATTTTGTACTATACTTGGAACGAAGTAGCCTTGGGTAAAATTTCGAATTAAACTCATTTATATATTTGGGTGTACTAGATTTACTTGATCGGATTATATTTGTACTAGGTGACCTTTTTTATTATCACTTATAGTTGTTCATCTTTCAATTTATTTAAACAGAAATTGTAGCCAAGATTCACAAGACGGATGCATTGGGGGGGGGGGGATAAAGGGTGTATGAACAAGACATGTATGGAAACGCCCACAGGGGAGGAGACATTGGCCAACACGCCAATGGTAAATGCAACAGATGATAATGTTGATGAAGGGCCTTCCGAGGAAAGGTAAGTTACTGAATTTTCAGTTATAGTATGCAATTTTAAAGCTCTAACCTGCCTCATTTTAATAGTATACTAGTATAATTCTTTTTTATTTGGTCATCTGCATTGACATAATTAATCATTACATTTGTTTGTATATGAAATTTTACCATCTATAATGTAATTTTAATATACGTTACCTACATATAATATTGAGCTTAATTGATAAGGATGGAAACAATAGGGGTTGTAACTTGTAGATTTATCTAGAATAGGAGTTTGAATAGCTAATATTTATCATTTAAATTGGGATGTTATGCATACCTCACACCCGATGTTATCTGTGTGGCATTCTGGTTGCTAACTGGTTGGCACTGCAGATGTTACTATCCATTCTTTACTTTATTCTGTACGAAGAAGCTTTGGATAAACTTTCGAATTAACATCATTTACACATATAAGCGTACTAGATTTACTTGATCAGATCAGATTTGTATCAGGTATCTTTTGTTATTATCACCTATAGCAGCTCAACTTCTAATTTATTTAAACAGAAACTATAATCAAGAGTCCCAAAAAAGGTCCATTAGGGGGAATACTTTGAGTATGAGGAAGAGATGTGCTGAAATGCCCACAGGGGATAAGACAATGCTTGACACACCTGTTGGAAACGGAATAGATGATAATGTTGATGAAGGACCTTAAAAAAAAGGCAAGTTAGATGAATTTAACAATAATACAAATTATTGATAATTATAGTAGGTGCATGACTTTTTATCTCTGACTCTTTCCTGCTTTTGAGGTGGAATGTTTAATCAATAATAGATGTTACCCATATAATCTTATGCTGGTTACACAACTTTCTTTATTTTAGTTCGCGCTTAGTTAAGAGCACTTAATTGTTAAGAGCACTTAATTGTTAATGAATGTGCAAGGAATCGGGAGAACTTGCAATGGTAGTGTATGTTGCGCCAGAGGACCCAGCTCAAGCTGACTTTCCAATCCCATCATTCTCGCTTGGCATCACTCAGATGCAGATACCAGACTCAATGCCGGGATCTCCGGTAACAAATGAACGAAATGCGACTCCGGAACCTGAAGCACCAGAAAACATAAGAAAAACAAAACATGTAGTGGAGACACTAATGACATCTGGGGGTGCTGCAAGGCCTACAGGTAATGACATGAATAGGATATACAAGTGGGTGATAGATCGTTGGGGTGCAAAGAATAACACGCTCGCGTGGATTCGCAATAGTGATGATGTTTAGCTACAGCGAGCGGACCTTCAATCATTGGGATGGCGTAGAAGAGTAAGCGTTACGGTAAGAGCAAATAAAAAAACTGTAATCAATTGCTGAGTATGTGTTCTGCATTAAAGTGCTATGAAATACAATACATTTATTCTATTCAGGTGGTTGATTACTGTTGTGCCATGTTCAATGCTTTGAGCAACGCAAGGTTTGCACAGATTTTTACTGTATTCTGTCGAGACTAATGGTTAATGTAATCTGTCCTTACCCACTTAATATTAATTAATACCCATAGTTGCCTCGGTGAAGGATGCTCTAAATTATTTCGTTACGTGTTTAACTAATGAAAAATGGGTTTGCAGGCCCTAATATTGACTGATGATAATATTAAACGATGTGTCGGGACGAACATTGGTTTTGTCCCTATTCTTAGCAGCTTCATGGGCCGCGGGCAGCACTGGTTTGATGCGGGGAAGGCGAAACAAGTTAAATATGTAAGTAATTCACGTACTTACTTATCCACACACAAAATCTATTTTTCATTACAAGAATGCGAAGAAAATAACTATATGCTAACATGCTTTATTCAACAATGAAGTGGTTTGTTCCAGTGTGTCGAGATGATCACTGGTGGCTATATGTACTCCACCGGCAGACTGATAACCTATGGGTTTTAGACTCCATGCACAATGGCCCAAACTTCGAGCGCCGAGAGAAAATAGATAAATATGTAGTAAGTGAGAATAGATTTGATGATGCATATTTTTTTGGGTGTTAGGTGTTGCCTTGCATGTATTTTTTTTTATATTTTTCTCCCTAATTTTTTCTATCTGGCTTGTCGAAGGGCTTTCTTCTCCAAGAGTTAGCAGCAACTGTAGACCCGAATGTAGTGTTCACAGTTGAGGGCTATGAGTGTTGCTATGAAACAAGGCACCAAAAACAGCCAAATCGGCAAGTCTAGAGATGAAAACGAAGAAGGGTTAAAAAAATCAACCCACGCAAAAATTTTAATATATTGGCACGACTTTTTGTTATTTGTGTTGCATAGGTGGGACTGTGGCGTATATGTCATTAAATGGATGGAAATGTAGGATCCAAAGAGCTTGGTAGAGGATGAATTGAACATGCCTATTTGGATGACGGTTAGTGAAATCCAAAACATATGCTGATACTTATTTGCGTATTTAATAATTGATAAATAACTCTTTTTGGATGAATTCTACTTATGATGGTGGGATTTATATTTGCTTCTTTAAAGTATTTTATACCAAACACAAATACATCTGTTTTGTCACCACAGGCCCAGCTGCAACAAATTCGGAAATAAATTGTAACTGACATACTAATTTGCAAAGACAACATCGCTAGGAGTGAGTTTGAGGGTGTACTCAATGTACCATGTCGTCATGTGGAGGATAGGGGAAAGGAGAAAAATATTGAAGACCCTTGGACGAATCCAAGGACAAGATCACTGGTTCGAAGGGCAGAACGGGCTAAGAAAGCTAAACGGAACTATAAGACATAAATTGAGATTAGAGTTGGTCTGTGTGTGTTTTCTGTTAATTTGATTTCAGAATTTAATGGATGTTATCATGGAATACAGATGGATGTTATCGGATTTAAACTAAAAGCGGGTGCATCTTTTTTAAAGGGTTACCTATACTAGACAGAAGGGTAAATATATCTACAAATAATTAATTAGGACTAGAGTTGCTGTCTGTATTTACGGTTAATATGGTTGCAGGATTTACTGGATTTTATCATGAAATACTTGCGAATGTTTTTTGGATTTGGACTGGAAAAAAAAACACAAGAATTCAATATCACAGTAAATAATTATGTATGAAAAGAATTGTTTTTAAATTCTTAGTTTATTTTTTTATATGTGTTTGGCTTGTTTTTGCTCAGATCGAGAACACGTTGATTGAAGTTTGAACTTTCTTTCGAATATCTACTCAAAATTTTTTAATTAAACTTTAAAATTATCCATACTTAACAGCCAGCTAAAAATATCTATGCCCAAGCAATAAACGCTCGATCGTAGTTGTTATTCTAATAAATTAGAGGATGTTATTGTGTACGGATACTTTTAAATAATAAAATAAAGACCTTATTGTGTACGGATACTTTTAAAATTCAATTTTAAACTTCATGTAATGCACCAAATTATTATTATAATGATCAAATTATCAACTGAATATTTATTATTTTAAATATTAGTAACAAATAATAATAGTAAAAAAGAGTAAAAGAATAAAAAAGTTGTATATTAGTTGGTCAAGTCTGTTATTATATTTTGTTTAATAATGGTATATAAAGTTGTAGTAAGGTAAAATAAAGTTGAGTATATTAAAATATATAAAATAAACCGAATAAACCACCAAATCATGATGGGCAAAGTACAAAGTAGTTGCTAAACTCTAATGCTTATGATATGTTGTGTTGTTAAACTTCGAATCCTCAAAAAATGCTTCCCGTGAAAAAAAATTTAAAAATAAAACAAAAGAAGAAACAATAAATAAATGGACATGACATTAATGCTATGAAAAATACACTAGGTATCCCTAAAAATGGTCATGCTTTCATCAGAACGGTCCATGTCAATGCTGCTCCTGATGTATGTGTGTCTTCGACTAACATTCTTACTCCATCAGGATAGAATGTATTGTGAGGACACTGCTGTTACACGAAAATGTAGAAGAACAGCAAGACTGTGGCAGCATAGAATACCATTCAATTGGAACCTAAAGCAATCACATTGAACTTTTGATGACTGCGAGCAATACATGACTTGGTATCTGCTATACACTAACATGTCAAACACCATCTTTTGTTGGTCAACTTCACAAACTATACTTGTGCCATGATGGTTGATAGAGGAGATGTCACAATCGACCTCTTTTATAAATTGATCCTGAACGTCTCGAAACATGGAGTTTGTATATTCTCTTTGGAACTGCTTCTCTATTGGTGAGCTGAAAACACAAGGGATAATCCCCCTTAAATCAGCAGCGTCACACTCAAGCTCCTTTTGCTCCTTGTCTATAACACAGTTTTGGTATTGACGAACAAATTGCAACAAAAAGCTCTTACTGTTTAAGTACTTATTGAAAACTAAATGCATGCTCTCACTACGCTGTGTGCTCCTCATGCCAGCCCAGAATTCGTTCTTGAAAAATACTGGCACCCACATGTGTCGGTCAGCAAACATATCTGCCAATGAATAGGGAAAACAAAAATGAAAAAAATAGCGTAAGTTAACCCATAAGTGCAACATCCATATTGAGTATAAAATAACATCTATAATGAAGCCACACAGAGGCAGCAATGGACCGGAATATTATACTACCATTTAGCCACCTAGAATTGTGGAGGTCATACTCTTCAATAAAATCGTGCCAATCTCTCTCAAATGAGTCCTTAGATTTGGATTCAAACACAATCCTCTTCATGCATGTGTTGAGCTGATCGAAACGACGGTAACCTACCAGCTTGTTTGGTATCTTGTTTAGGATATGCCATATGCACCATCTATGGCGTGTGTGTGGTAATGTGGTCTCTAATGCAGAATGCATCTGCAGGGATTGATCTGTTATAACACATATGGGGGCCTTACCCATGCACTTCAACCAAGTACGAAAAAGCCATTGGAATGTACGAATGTCCTCATTCCACAATAATGCGCACCCAAGAAGCGTAGACATCCCATGTTGGTTGACATCTACGAAAGACCCGAACGGCATGTCATATCTAAACAATGGAAATATAAAAACATGTAATGTAGGTAGAAACTCCAAATGCCTTAGCTGAAAAAAATCTAATTAAGTCGAACAAAAAAATAATAATTTGGTACCTATTAGTCTTGTAAGTAGTGTCAAACGTCACGATGTCACCAAAATATTTCCATGCAGCTCTACACCGAGAATCGGCCTAAAACACATTTCTAATGCTATGGTTTTCGTCCACATCTATTTCAAAGAAAAATTTCGGATTGAGCTCCTTCATCCGTGAGAATTGCTTAAGTAACTCTTTTGGATCCATCTCATCCCCGAAAATGCGTAAGTGACGACTAATGTAATTTCTAACATCCTTCTCCGTAAAGGTGAGGTTGGCAGAGACACTGGTGGCATTGGCTAGTGCCTGGTACATCTTACTCGGTCTAATGCCAGCTTGGTCATTTTGCTGTATCATGTCCTTCACATGCATACTTAGCTGACGGTTTGCTGAGAACATTCCAGATAGCTTCGAATTGAGCGGGTGTGAGTGGGACACCTCTACTCGAGAAATCTTCCACTTCCTTGTCATCTTATCTAATGCCAAATAGCAACGGATTTTGCAGTTTGTTGAGGCCACCGTTTTCCTTCTCTTGGGTGCCTTTACACAGGATGTGCGGTATCCATCTCTGTTACAATGCAAAGCCTGATTAACAACCACCCTCTGATCGTTTCTACTCTCCCAGCCGGTGGTTCTTATTTTGATGACAAATCCAGTCCTAGCCGCATATCGGTAATAATATGCACGCGCATCTTCTAATATTCCGAAGCACATTCCCTCCTCGGGATCTAGCTCCTCGTCACCACTGGCTTGGTTTATGACCTGGAAAAAAAAGAAAAAAAAACAAATGAAACTCTACCTAATAGTTAACTATACAAAAGTAGCAAATTTCACTTTCGAGTATAACAAATAAAACACACTACTGTAATTTTAGGTGCTAATTTCATTTTGGGTAGTGCTAAGTAGCCAAAAAATAATGTATAATATATATATAGTACAGAATAAATGCCAGTCTCATGATAAGCGAGTGGAGTACACTTGCTTATTAATAACATACTTATCACTCTACCCTCTTCTCCATGCCTGGTGTAATTAATTTGATTCCCAAAATTAATTTCAGTTTCCTCTCAATCAAATCCCTAAAAATCTCTCATCTACATTTATTTCAATTAAAATGCAATTTTCGTCTAATGGATTAACATCCAAAAAGATCGAGAAATTAACCCGAGTGAAAGATCAAGACTTTTCTCCCCATTTCATTCCATCCATAACCTCACAATCGAGAAAAACGAAAAGACGCAGAGAGGAGAAACCCAGCAGCTTCATCATCGGAGCATCCCATAGCCTTGTCTCCGACTCCTACAGGTATGTTATTTAGTTTCATGTTTCGATTAATTGGCATATTGGGGTCCATTATCTTTTGTTGCATGTGGCTGGAGTCGATGTTAACGATGAAAGTTTTGGTCTTTATCTCACGTTGATGGGTTTGGAAAAAGAAAAAAGAGAAAATCTTGAAAAATATGATGTTTTGGGGGGGTAGAGATGAAGAGAAGGCATCAAGAAATGGTTTTTTTCGTTTTTATAAATAGCCATGATTTTTCTGGTGTGTTACGGTTCCCCTGATTTGTTATCTGTTCAACCGTGGTTTGAATTGCTATGTTGCGTGCTTGGTGTTGTGCTTTCTTTCAACTAGTAAATAATGTGACAAATATGAAGCAGTCATTTCGTTCAAGTTGCCTCCATACTTCGAAAGTCTCCACTGGCCTTGTCTCCGACTCTTATAGGTATGTTATATAGTTTTATGTTTCGATTAATTGGCATATTGGGACTCTATTATCAGTTGTTGCATGCGGCTGGAGTCGATGTTAACGATGACAATTTTGGTCTTTATCTCACGTTGATGGGTGTGGGAAAAGGGAAAAACTAGCAAAGATTGCATTTTGGGCTGGAGATGAAGGAAATTTTTCAAAAAAGGGTTTTTTTTTCATTTTGATAAGCATCCATGATTTTTCTGGAGTGTTACGGTTCCACTATTTTTTTATCTATTCAACCGTAGATTGAGTTGTTATTTTGCGTGCTCAATGTTGTGCTTTCTTTCAAGTTATTAACTGTGTGACTAATATAAAGTAGCCATTTAGTTCAAGTTACCTCCATACTTTGAAGGTCTCCACTGAAAAAGCTGCAATTGTGTCTTTAGATGATAAAGTTGAGGCGAAGGAGTAGAGCAAAAATGAAATCGCTTTCATTCTAGCTGCTCTAGGTACCTTTCCTTTTTTTTTTCCTCTTTATCAATTCTACCATGAGACAGAAAAAAAATATAAATAAAGTATTTTTTCATGTCAGTCATTTAGATTATGTATTTTTTAATAATTGACTGATTGTGGTAGTTAACTATAGTGGGAGTACATTAGGAGTACTTAAGGTTAGTGGCAAATTATTTTTTTTAGATTTTTGTTTTTATTCATGTAAAGAAAAAAATCCTTCTAGATACTGATGCAATAGAGATGTCATGCCTTGATACTTTTTTAGTGTGGATTGCTTTATCTTTATAAAAGGCTGAGTTGGAATTTTGCATGGAATTTTTTTTTAGTGTGAATTGCTTTATCTTTATTGGTGTCTGTTAAAAATTAAACATACATACATATGTGACTATTTAAATAATGGTATATAGTTAAACAAATTAATTAACGGAATTTTGATTAGTTACTTTAATGAAATGATTATGAGAATGATGGATACATAGTAAATAATGATGATTTTTTATTGAACTAACCAAATTAGTGTGGTTATCACAACAATCACGGTAGAAATAGAGAATGGGATATGAGGGAGGATCATAATTTCATATGCAATCTTTTGATATCATACTTTTGTTCAAAGTTATTTGCAAGCAAAGTTGTTAGTTTAGGTGGGTATTGAGTTTAAAATTTTATAGAAATTAACAGTAAACTCACAAAAAGTTGGACATATAAATGGTATTTTGAGGGCCCACTGTGATAGTATAATGATAGAGCAAGATATGTTTTAATCATAGATGTTATACTAAGTAAAGTTGTTAGCGTATCTATGCTATTGATAAAATGTTGGTATATTAATGATTAATTTAAGTGGGTTATTTGAGTATATATAGCAGTTGCCTATGAACAGGTGTTCAAAAAACAAGAAGTAGGCATGGCTCATACTAGGAGCAAACAAGAGACACATAAGAATAACATTCACAAAAGAAGACTGCAAAAAAAAACTGGTGGACCAAAAAAGGTACGTTGAATGGTTAACGGTGAATTAACTATAAACTCGGGATATTGAGTTTTAATAGTAAATATTAAAACTGATATTCTCCTTCGTTGTCAATTTGTGCTGATTATGAATATTTGTGTAGAAAACACTGGTATCTAAGTGCTCGCCATGTTGCGTGGCTTCAGTTATGAAGCAATTAGGTTCAGACGCGGGCAGAGAGAAAATAATGGAGGTGCAGAACATAGGAGGCTGCAATATGTGCCTGAATGGGATGTCAACCAAGATATGATGGTGGCATTAACATCATCATATAGTCGGGATGAGAAGTCTTTGATCGTCAGAACAAGAAAAATTCCCATATCGGTTCAATCAATTGCGCAGTGTTTTGGACTACCGAACCATGGTAAGAACTCCCCAAATAAAATAGGGAGAAAAGGAAAAAAAATTATCCACATTAATCTTGTTGAATATATGTTTTCGGTAAAATTAGCCATTAAAGATTTGGACTGCATGGACTCATTTTGTGTTTGGCAGGGAATAGTTTCAAAATTCCAAAAACACCAGCAGAGTACCGACTTGTTAACAGCTTCACAGAAAAGACACAAGTAGAATTGAAAAGGGATGTTATCACATGCTCGATGCAGTCCGATGCCGATAGAATCAACTTCCGGAGACAGTTCATCATGTTGATAGCGAAGTGTTTGTTTTTTCCCTCGCCAATCGCCACCGTTTCAGACATACATATACTGGATGCCATTGATGTATCAAACCCAAGGAAGATATATTGGGCGAGGTACATTTATGATTTTCTAATTGAGGGAGTTCTGAGGTTTCAGGATGTAAAGAAGAAGACAGTGGATGGATGTATGTTTGCATTACTAGTGAGCTGTATATCTCTAAGCTTTGATTTGTTGTTTGTTACGGGCTTCCATTGATGTATCGAACCCAAGGAAGATATATTGGGCGAGGTACGTTTATGATTTTCTAATTGAGGGAGTTCTGAGGTTTCAGGATGTAGGAAAGAAGACAGTGGATGGATGTATGTTCACATTACTGGTGAGCTGTATATCTCTAACCTTTGATTTGTTGTTTGTTATTTTATAGTATACCTTGTTTATAGCAATTACTATAACTTTCAGATTATATATCTCCATGCTAACAAGAATGGAGATTTAGGAAGATATAATAGGAGAGAACCGTGGATCAGAGACTGGTCGCTTACTGATCTAAAGAAGATGGATGGAGAGGAAAGCACATCTCACTCGGTGAGGCATATGATAGATATATAATCTTTTAATAGTGATAAGTGTCAAAGATATGTTAATCGGATAATTTCTTTTAAGCTCTAACGAAAATAAAACTTATACTTTGTCCACTGTAGGGGCTTCTAAATTTAATTGGGAATATGTCTGGGTTACCCAAAAAGCACAACCGTGTATCAAAGAGAGGATGCATTAGGAAAAAAAGAAAATCTAATAGAAAGACTCGTAAAGAAGCTCCCACGGTAGATGAAAATGAGACCGACATACCGGCTGGTTATGCATCACCAGCTAAATTTGATGAACATCCTTCCAAAAAAAAGGCAATTCAATGATTTTTCATTTTTGTTATAAAATTTTATTGCTCTAACTTGCGTCTTTTTAATAGTATTATAGTATAAATATTTTTTAGATTTTGCATCTTTTTAACCGTATATAAAGTTTTACCATGTATAGAGTAATTAATTATTTATCTAATTTTAGAAGCATGGTATTGATGCTGTAACTTGTAGATCTATCTTTAAAAAACTGTTGGAGCTACTTATCTTGAGCATGGCAATAGACCTTACACATGTAAATACATCTTTTTGTGTTCTAGCATTCATTTCATAACATAATAACTTTGAAAACTATGTGTCTTCTCCCTTATGTGCATAGCTAAATACCCTTTACTAAGTTGCTTTGGTTTTAATGTGAAACATGGATGACAATTTGATGAGCATTATTCCAATTAAATAAAGATCTAAATAATGCCAATACTAGTTACTTTAAATAGTATTTCCAATAGCTAATTTTTGTCTTATTAGTTTGGATGTTATGTACGCTTGACACCTGATGTTATCCCTGTGGCCTTATGGATGTTAACTGATTGGAATTACGGATGTTAATGTCCATTCTGTACTATACTTGGAACGAAGCAGCCTTGGGTAAAATTTCGAATTAAACTCATTTATATATTTGGGTATACTAGATTTACTTGATCAGATTATATTTGTGCTAGGTGACCTTTTTATTATCACTTATAGTTGTTTATCCTCCAATTTATTTAAACAGAAATTGTAGCCAAGATTCACAAGACGGATGCATTGGGGGGGGGATAAAGTGTGTATGAACAAGACATGTATGGAAACGCCCACAGGGGAGGAGACATTGGCCGACATGCCAATGGTAAATGCAACAGATGATAATGTTGATGAAGGGCCTTCCGAGGAAAGGCAAGTTACTGAATTTTCAGTTATAGTATGAAATTTTAAAGCTCTAACCTGCCTCATTTTAATAGTATACTAGTATAATTCTTTTTTATTTGGGAATCTATGTTGACATAATTAATCATTACATTTGTTTGTATATAAAATTTTACCATCTATAAAGTAATTTTAATATACGTTACCTACATATAACATTGTGCTTAATTGATAAGGATGGAAACAATAGGGGTTGTAACTTGTAGATTTATCTAGAATAGGAGTTCGAATAGCTAATATTTATCATTTAAATTGGGATGTTATGCATACCTCACACCCGATGTTATCTGTGTGGCATTCTGGTTGCTAAGTGGTTGGCACTGCGGATGTTACTATCCATTCTTTACTTTATTCTGCACGAAGAAGCTTTGGGTAAACTTTTGAATTAACATCATTTACACATTTAAGCGTACTAGATTTACTTGATTGGATCAAATTTGTATCAGGTATCTTTTGTTATTATCACCTATAACAGCTCAACTTCTAATTTATTTAACAGAAACTACAGTCAAGAGTCCCAAAAAAGGTCCATTAAGGGGAATACTTTGAGTATGAGGAAGACATGTGCTGAAATGTCCACAGGGGATAAGACAATGCCTGACACACCTGTTGGAAACGGAACAGATGATAATGTTGATGAAGGACCTTCAAAGAAAAGGCAAGTTAGATGAATTTAACAATAATACGAATTATTGATAATTATAGTAAGTGCATGACTTTTTATCTCTGACTCTTTCCTGCTTTTGAGATGGAATGTTTAATCAATAATAGATGTTACCCATATAATCTTATGCTGGTTACACAACTTTCTTTATTTTAGTTCACGCTCAGTTAAGAGCACTTATTTGTTAATGAATGTGCAGGGAATTCGGAGAACTTGCAATGGTAGTGTATGTTGCGCCAGAGGACCCAGCTAAAGCTGACTTTCCAATCCCGTCATTTTCGCTTGGCATCACTCAGATGCAAATACCGGACTCAATGCCGGGATCTCCGGTAACAAATGAACGAAATGCGACTCCGGAACCTGAAGCACCAGAAAACATAAGAAAAACAAAACATGTAGTGGAGACACAAATGACATCTGGGGGTGCTGCAAGGCCTACATGTATTGATATGAATAGGATATACAAGTGGGTGACAGATCGTTGGGGTGCAAAGAATAACACGCTCGCGTGGATTCGCAATAGTGATGATGTTTAGCTACAGCGAGCGGACCTTCAATCATTGGGATGGCGTAGAAGAGTAAGCGTTACGGTAAGAGCAAATAAAAAAACTGTAATCAATTGCTGAGTATGTGTTCTGCATTAAAGTGCTATGAAATGCAATACGTTTATTCTATTCAGGTGGTTGATTACTGTTGTGCCATGTTCAATGCTTCGAGCAACGCAAGGTTTGCACAGATTTTTACTGTATTCTGCCGAGACTAATGGTTAATGCAATCTGTCCTTACCCACTTAATATTAATTAATACCCATAGTTGCCTCGGTGAAGGATGCTCTAAATTATTTCGTTACGTGTTTAACTAATGAAAAATGGGTTTGCAGGCCCTAATATTGACTGATGATAATATTGAACGATGTGTCGGGACGAACACTGGTTTTGTCCCTGTTCTTAGCAGCTTCATGGGCCGCGGGCAGCACTGGTTTGATGCGGGGAAGGCGAAACAAGTTAAATATGTAAGTAATTCACGTACTTACTTATCCACACACAAAATCTATTTTTCATTACAAGAATGCGAAGAAAATAACTATATGCTAACATGCTTTATTCAACAATGAAGTGGTTTGTTCCAGTGTGTCGAGATGATCACTGGTGGCTATATGTACTCCACCGGCAGACTGATAACCTATGGGTTTTAGACTCCATGCACAATGGCCCAAACTTCGAGCGCCGAGAGAAAATAGATAAATATGTAGTAAGTGAGAATAGATTTGATGATGCATATTTTTTTGGGTGTTTGGTGTTGCCTTGCATGTATTTTTTTATATTTTTCTCCCTAATTTTTTCTATCTGGCTTGTCGAAGGGCTTTCTTCTCCAAGAGTTAGCAGCAACTGTAGACCCGAATGTAGTGTTCACAGTTGAGGGCTATGAGTGTTGCTATGAAACAAGGCACCAAAAACAGCCAAATCGGCAAGTCTAGAGATGAAAACGAAGAAGGGTTAAAAAAATCAACCCACGCAAAAATTTTAATATATTGGCACGACTTTTTGTTATTTGTGTTGCATAGGTGGGACTGTGGCGTATATGTCATTAAATGGATGGAAATGTAGGATCCAAAGAGCTTGGTAGAGGATGAATTGAACATGCCTATTTAGACGACGGTTAGTGAAATCCAAAACATATGCTGATGCTTATTTGCGTATTTAATAATTGATAAATAACTCTTTTTGGATGAATTCTACTTATGATGGCGGGATTTATATTTGCTTCTTTAAAGTATTTTATACCAAACACAAATACATCTGTTTTGTCACCACAGGCCCAGCTGCAACAAATTCGGAAAGAAATTGTAACCGACATACTAATTTGCAAAGACAACATCGCTAGGAGTGAGTTTGAGGGTGTACTCAATGTACCATGTCGTCATGTGGAGGATAGGGGAAAGGAGAAAAATATTGAAGACCCTTGGACGAATCCAAGGACAAGATCACTGGTTCGAAGGGCAGAACGGGCTAAGAAAGCTAAACGGAACTATAAGACATAAATTGAGATTAGAGTTGGTCTGTGTGTGTTTTCTGTTAATTTGATTTCAGAATTTAATGGATGTTATCATGAAATACAGATGGATGTTATTGGATTTAAACCAAAAACAGGTGCATCTTTTTAAAAGGTTACCTATACTGGACAGTAGGGTAAATATATCTACAAACAATTAATTAGGACTAGAGTTACTGTGTGTATTTACTGTTAATATGGTTGTAGGATTTACTGGATTTTATCATGAAATACTTGCGAATGTTTTTTGGATTTGGACTGGAAAAAAAAACACAAGAATTCAATATCACAGTAAATAATTATGTATGAAAAGAATTGTTTTTAAATTCTTAGTTTATTTTTTTATATGTGTTTGACTTATTTTTGCTCAGATCGAGAACACGTTGATTGAAGTTTGAACTTTCTTTCGAATATCTACTCAAAATTTTTTAATTAAACTTTAAAATTATCCATACTTAACAGCCAGCTAAAAATATCTATGCCCAAGCAATAAACGCTCAATCGTAGTTGTTATTCTAATAAATTAGAGGATGTTATTGGATGTAAACAAAATACATGCTTAGATATAACTTTTTGATGTCTAATTTTTTAAATAATAAAATAAAGACCTTATTGTGTACGGATACTTTTAAAATTCAAGTTTAAACTTAATGTAATGCACCAAATTATCATAATGATCAAATTATCAACTGAATATTTATTATTTTAAATATTAGTAACAAATAATAACGGTAAAAAAGAGTAAAAGAATAAAAAAATTGTATATTAGTTGGCCAAGTCTGTTATTATATTTTGTTTAATAATGGTATATAGTGGATAGATGTATGTTCGCATTACTGGTGAGTCGTATATCCCTAACCTTTGATTTGTTGTTTGTTATTCTATAGTATACCTTGTTTATAGTAATTACTATAACTTTCAGATTATATATCTCCATGCTAACAAGAATGGAGATTTAGGAAGATATAAAGGGAGAGAACCGTAGATCAGAGACTGGTCGCTTGTTGATCTGAAGAAGATGGATGAAGAGGAAAGCACATCTCACTTGGTGAGGCATATGATAGATATATAATCTTTTAATAGTGATAAGTGTGAAAGATATGTTAATTAGATCACTTATTTTAAGCTCTAACGAAAATAAAACTTATACTTTGTCCACTATAGGGTCTTCTAAATTTAATTGGAAAGATGTCTTGGCTACCGAAAAAGTACAACCGCGTATCAAAGAGAGGATGCATTAGGGAAAAAACAAAGTCTAATAGAAAGACTCGTAAAGAAGCTCCCACGGTAGATGAAAATGAGACCGACATACCGGCTGGTTATGCATCACCAGCTAAATTTGATGAACATCCTTCCAAAAAAAAGGCAATTCAATGATTTTTCATTTTTGTTATAAAATTTTATTGCTCTAACTTGCGTCTTTTTAATAGTATTATAGTATAAATATTTTTTAGATTTTGCATCTTTTTAACCGTATATAAAGTTTTACCATGTATAGAGTAATTAATTATTTATCTAATTTTAGAAGCATGGTATTGATGCTGTAACTTGTAGATCTATCTTTAAAAAACTGTTGGAGCTACTTATCTTGAGCATGGCAATAGACCTTACACATGTAAATACATCTTTTTGTGTTTTAGCATCCACTTCATAAAATAATAACTTTGAAAACTATGTGTACTCTCCCTTATATGCATAGCTAAAAACTAAGCTGCTTTGGTTTTAATATGCAACATGGATGACAGTTTGATGAGCGTTATTCCAATTAAATAAAGATCTAAGTAATACCAATACTAGTTACTTTAAATAGTATTTCCAATAGCTAATTTTTGTCTTATTAGTTTGGATGTTATGTACGCTTGACACCTGATGTTATCCCTGTGGCCTTATGGATGTTAACTGATTGGAATTACGGATGTTAATGTCCATTCTGTACTATACTTGGAACGAAGCAGCCTTGGGTAAAATTTCGAATTAAACTCATTTATATATTTGGGTATACTAGATTTACTTGATCAGATTATATTTGTGCTAGGTGACCTTTTTATTATCACTTATAGTTGTTTATCCTCCAATTTATTTAAACAGAAATTGTAGCCAAGATTCACAAGACGGATGCATTGGGGGGGGGATAAAGTGTGTATGAACAAGACATGTATGGAAACGCCCACAGGGGAGGAGACATTGGCCGACATGCCAATGGTAAATGCAACAGATGATAATGTTGATGAAGGGCCTTCCGAGGAAAGGCAAGTTACTGAATTTTCAGTTATAGTATGAAATTTTAAAGCTCTAACCTGCCTCATTTTAATAGTATACTAGTATAATTCTTTTTTATTTGGGAATCTATGTTGACATAATTAATCATTACATTTGTTTGTATATAAAATTTTACCATCTATAAAGTAATTTTAATATACGTTACCTACATATAACATTGTGCTTAATTGATAAGGATGGAAACAATAGGGGTTGTAACTTGTAGATTTATCTAGAATAGGAGTTCGAATAGCTAATATTTATCATTTAAATTGGGATGTTATGCATACCTCACACCCGATGTTATCTGTGTGGCATTCTGGTTGCTAAGTGGTTGGCACTGCGGATGTTACTATCCATTCTTTACTTTATTCTGCACGAAGAAGCTTTGGGTAAACTTTTGAATTAACATCATTTACACATTTAAGCGTACTAGATTTACTTGATTGGATCAAATTTGTATCAGGTATCTTTTGTTATTATCACCTATAACAGCTCAACTTCTAATTTATTTAACAGAAACTACAGTCAAGAGTCCCAAAAAAGGTCCATTAAGGGGAATACTTTGAGTATGAGGAAGACATGTGCTGAAATGTCCACAGGGGATAAGACAATGCCTGACACACCTGTTGGAAACGGAACAGATGATAATGTTGATGAAGGACCTTCAAAGAAAAGGCAAGTTAGATGAATTTAACAATAATACGAATTATTGATAATTATAGTAAGTGCATGACTTTTTATCTCTGACTCTTTCCTGCTTTTGAGATGGAATGTTTAATCAATAATAGATGTTACCCATATAATCTTATGCTGGTTACACAACTTTCTTTATTTTAGTTCACGCTCAGTTAAGAGCACTTATTTGTTAATGAATGTGCAGGGAATTCGGAGAACTTGCAATGGTAGTGTATGTTGCGCCAGAGGACCCAGCTAAAGCTGACTTTCCAATCCCGTCATTTTCGCTTGGCATCACTCAGATGCAAATACCGGACTCAATGCCGGGATCTCCGGTAACAAATGAACGAAATGCGACTCCGGAACCTGAAGCACCAGAAAACATAAGAAAAACAAAACATGTAGTGGAGACACAAATGACATCTGGGGGTGCTGCAAGGCCTACATGTATTGATATGAATAGGATATACAAGTGGGTGACAGATCGTTGGGGTGCAAAGAATAACACGCTCGCGTGGATTCGCAATAGTGATGATGTTTAGCTACAGCGAGCGGACCTTCAATCATTGGGATGGCGTAGAAGAGTAAGCGTTACGGTAAGAGCAAATAAAAAAACTGTAATCAATTGCTGAGTATGTGTTCTGCATTAAAGTGCTATGAAATGCAATACGTTTATTCTATTCAGGTGGTTGATTACTGTTGTGCCATGTTCAATGCTTCGAGCAACGCAAGGTTTGCACAGATTTTTACTGTATTCTGTCGAGACTAATGGTTAATGTAATCTGTCCTTACCCACTTAATATTAATTAATACCCATAGTTGCCTCGGTGAAGGATGCTCTAAATTATTTCGTTACGTGTTTAACTAATGAAAAATGGGTTTGCAGGCCCTAATATTGACTGATGATAATATTGAACGATGTGTCGGGACGAACACTGGTTTTGTCCCTGTTCTTAGCAGCTTCATGGGCCGCGGGCAGCACTGGTTTGATGCGGGGAAGGCGAAACAAGTTAAATATGTAAGTAATTCACGTACTTACTTATCCACACACAAAATCTATTTTTCATTACAAGAATGCGAAGAAAATAACTATATGCTAACATGCTTTATTCAACAATGAAGTGGTTTGTTCCAGTGTGTCGAGATGATCACTGGTGGCTATATGTACTCCACCGGCAGACTGATAACCTATGGGTTTTAGACTCCATGCACAATGGCCCAAACTTCGAGCGCCGAGAGAAAATAGATAAATATGTAGTAAGTGAGAATAGATTTGATGATGCATATTTTTTTGGGTGTTTGGTGTTGCCTTGCATGTATTTTTTTATATTTTTCTCCCTAATTTTTTCTATCTGGCTTGTCGAAGGGCTTTCTTCTCCAAGAGTTAGCAGCAACTGTAGACCCGAATTTAGTATTCACAGCTGAGGGCTATGAGTGTTGCTATGAAACAAGGCACCAAAAACAGCCAAATCGGTAAGTCTAGAGATGAAAACGAAGAAGGGTTAAAAAAATCAACCCACGCAAAAATTTTAATATATTGGCACGACTTTTTGTTATTTGTGTTGCATAGGTGGGACTGTGGCGTATATGTCATTAAATGGATGGAAATGTAGGATCCAAAGAGCTTGGTAGAGGATGAATTGAACATGCCTATTTAGACGACGGTTAGTGAAATCCAAAACATATGCTGATGCTTATTTGCGTATTTAATAATTGATAAATAACTCTTTTTGGATGAATTCTACTTATGATGGCGGGATTTATATTTGCTTCTTTAAAGTATTTTATACCAAACACAAATACATCTGTTTTGTCACCACAGGCCCAGCTGCAACAAATTCGGAAAGAAATTGTAACCGACATACTAATTTGCAAAGACAACATCGCTAGGAGTGAGGTTGAGGGTGTACTTAATGTAGCATGTCGTCATGTGGAGGATAGGGGAAAGAAGAAAAATATTGAAGACCCTTGGACGAATCCAAGGACAAGATCACTGGTTCGAAGGGCAGAACGGGCTAAGAAAGCTAAACGGAACTATAAGACATAAATTGAGATTAGAGTTGGTCTGTGTGTGTTTTCTGTTAATTTGATTTCAGAATTTAATGGATGTTATCATGGAATACAGATGGATGTTATCGGATTTAAACCAAAAGCGGGTGCATCTTTTTTAAAGGGTTACCTATACTAGACAGAAGGGTAAATATATCTACAAATAATTAATTTGGACTAGAGTTGCTGTGTGTATTTACGGTTAATATGGTTGCAGGATTTACTGGATTTTATCATGAAATACTTGCGAATGTTTTTTGGATTTGGACTGGAAAAAAAACACAAGAATTCAATATCACAGTAAATAATTATGTATGAAAAGAATTGTTTTTAAATTCTTAGTTTATTTTTTTATATGTGTTTGGCTTGTTTTTGCTCAGATCGAGAACACGTTGATTGAAGTTTGAACTTTCTTTCGAATATCTACTCAAAATTTTTTAATTAAACTTTAAAATTATCCATACTTAACAGCCAGCTAAAAATATCTATGCCCAAGCAATAAACGCTCGATCGTAGTTGTTATTCTAATAAATTAGAGGATGTTATTGTGTACGGATACTTTTAAATAATAAAATAAAGACCTTATTGTGTACGGATACTTTTAAAATTCAATTTTAAACTTCATGTAATGCACCAAATTATTATTATAATGATCAAATTATCAACTGAATATTTATTATTTTAAATATTAGTAACAAATAATAACGGTAAAAAAGAGTAAAAGAATAAAAAAGTTGTATATTAGTTGGTCAAGTCTGTTATTATATTTTGTTTAATAATGGTATATAAAGTTGTAGTAAGGTAAAATAAAGTTGAGTATATTAAAATATATAAAATAAACCGAATAAACCACCAAATCATGATGGGCAAAGTACAAAGTAGTTGCTAAACTCTAATGCTTATGATATGTTGTGCTGTTAAACTTCGAATCCTCAAAAAATGCTTCCCGTGGAAAAAAATTTAAAAATAAAACAAAAGAAGAAACAATAAATAAATGGACATGACATTAATGCTATGAAAAATACACTAGGTACACATATACAATTGTTCGGTGTTATGGAATGAATTCAATAGTAATATGAAGGAACCAGAGTGCGTAGCCAAATTGTCTGTCATTTCTGAACAAGCCTATTACGTATCTTTGTAGGAAGATGCCACATTGGTAGGAGATGGTTGTGCATTACCATTAGGTCCCTTAACACACAAATCATATTGAAAAATAACATCATAACTTATCATCCATTCAACACACTTAAAATAAACAAATGACAGGAAAAAATGGTAGATCTCATATTTACCTTGTTCTTGTGTTTGCATGCCCTCTTTTTAATAAATTTTTCTAGATCTGCCCCAAGTCTGGTGGACGTTGGATGACCTCGCGTAGGAATACGACGTGGGCCCTGTAGCTCATCCCTGCTAACGGGACACTCATCACGCATATGTGAGTTAATCGCACTTGGTACATGTGCAGCTTGATGCTCAGATTTCTTGTGTTTTTTCAGCTTGTGCCGAGCACTGTGCATGGCATCACACAATATAGCAGCAACCTCTGGAGTAGCCACGAAATCCTGAGCAACGTTGTAAAAATCTAAACACAATTCCCTAAAAATGGTCATGCTTTCATCAGAACGGTCCATGTCAATGCTGCTCCTGATGTATGTGTGTCTTCGACTAACATTCTTACTCCATCGGGATAGAATGTATTGTGAGGACACTGCTGTTATACGAAAATGTAGAAGAACAGCAAGACTGTGGCAGCATAGAATACCATTCAATTGGAACATAAAGCAATCACATTGAACTTTTGATGACTGCGAGCAATACACGACTTGGTATCTGCTATACACTAACATGTCAAACACCATCTTTTGTTGGTCAACTTCACAAACTATACTTGTGCCATGAATTTTCACAAATATTATCGCGTTGTAAGTATAGTTTCTAAACCAACAGAGAATCTTTTCGTACAAAAGTTTTGGTTGTCACTTAACCAAACCCAATAAAATTTATAACCAAAGTATTTAAACCTCGGGTCGTATCTCAAGAAATTGCAGGGAAGTACGATTTATTATTGGTTATGGAAAACAGTATTTTTGGGTTTTTAAAAAAGGTTTGAATGAGAAAAATAGATTGCAGGAATTAATAAATCAATAGCTAATAAAACTCTTGACACGGTATGAAAATTAGAAGTCCTATCCTAGTTATCCTTATCAATGGTGATGAGAATTATATTTTGCTCCCCACTAAGTCAACCTCTAACTATGAAGGTAAGTCAAGTGGATAAATCAATTAACACCTAAAGTCCTAGTCAACTCCTAAGGAAAGACTAGAGTTATAGAAATTTAAATCAATCAGCAAAGTTAACAATTATCAATCACGATAAGTTTGACAACTCAAGAGTTACCAATTAATCAACCAAAGCCAAAAGGAAAAAATCTAAATTATTTAGATAAATAAAGGAAAGCAATCATAATTCTGAAATACCTCAAATTGCATTAATAAAAGAAAATCAATCCAAGCATAAAGAGTTCATAAACTAAATTGAGAAAATAAATAAAAGGAATATTAAACCTGGAAATTGAGAAGAAGAAATCCTAATTCCTTTAAGAGGAATTCTAATCCTAAATCCTAAGAGAGAGGAGAGAACATCTCTCTCTAAAAACTACATCTAAATCTAAAATTCTGAATTGTGAATGTATGATAATTTGTTCTTCCTTCTTATTCCTCCATTCTCTGGCTTATATTCTGTGTTTTTGGATTCAGAATTGGGCCGAAAAAGGGACCAGAAATCGCTGGGGGCATTTTCTGCAGATTCTGGTACGTGGCATCTGTCACGCGTTCGCGTCATCTGGGAGTTTTCCTTGTCACGCGTACGCGTCGGTCACGCGTACGTGTCATTTGCGTTCTGCTCAAGGCACGCGTGCGCGTCGATGCCTTTTCGCACTAGGCACGCGGCCGCGTCGTCCATGCGTTCGCGTCGCTGCCTTTTCTTCAAAACTCCATTATTTTTCTTTCCTTCTATTTTTGTATGTTTCCTTTCTGTCCTCTAAGACATTCATGCCCTATGAAACCTAAAAATACTTAACACACAAATCACGGCATCGAATGGTAATAAAGGATAATTAAAAATTAATATTTTTAAAGCATAAGAAAACATGTTTTCACATATATCATAAAGTAAGGAAGAAAAAGTAAAACCATGCAATTTACATAAATAAGTGGGTGAAAGATTGAGTAAATCACTTAAATTGAGCACAAAATACATCATAGAATATGGGTTTATCAATGGTTGATAGAGGAGATGTCACAATCGACCTTTTTTATAAATTGATCTTGAACGTCTCAAAATATGGAGTTTGTATATTCTCTTTGGAACTACTTCTCTATTGGTGAGCTGAAAACACAAGGGATAATCCCCCTTAAATCAGCAGCGTCACACTCAAAGCTCCTTTTGCTCCTTGTCTATAACACAGTTTTGGTATTGGCGAACAAATTGCAACAAAGAGCTCTTACTGTTTAAGTACTTATCGAAAACTAAATGCATGCTCTCACTACGCTGTGTGCTCCTCATGCCAGCCCAGAATTCGTCCTTGAAAAATACTGGCACCCACATGTGTCGGTCAGCAAACATATCTGCCAATGAAGAGGGAAAACAAAAAATGCAAAAAAAAATAGCGTAAGTTAACCCATAAGTGCAACATCCATATTGACTATAAAATAACATCTATAATGAAGCCACACAGAGGCAGCAATGAACCGGAATATTATACTACCATTTAGCCACCTAGAATTGTGGAGGTCATACTCTTCAATAAAATCGTGCCAATCTCTCTCAAATGAGTCCTTAGATTTGAATTCAAACACAATCCTCTTCATGCATGTGTTGAGCTGATCGAAACGACGGTAACCTACCAGCTTGTTTGGTATCTTGTTTAGGATATGTCATATGCACCATCTATGGCGTGTGTGTGGTAATGTGGTCTCTAATGTAGAACGCATCTGCAGGGATTGACCTGTTATAACACATATGGGGGCCTTACCCATGCATTTTGACGAACGGATTTTTCTACCAGTAAAGAATTCACAATATCCCGTTGTAAATATAGTTTCTAAACCAACAGAGAATTCTTTCGTACAAAATTTGGTTGTCACAAGTAACAAAATCCATTAAAATTTATAACCGAAGTATTTAAACCTCGGGTCGTCTCTCAAGGAATTGCAGGGAGGTGTGATTTATTGTTGGTTATGGAAGATTATCTTTTTGGGTTTTTTAAGATAAGAAGCAACAATAGTAAATGTCAATAGAAACAAACTAACTATAAAAACTCTTGGTAAGGTATGAGAACTGGAAATCCCATCCTAGTTATCCTTATCAGGTGTGATGAGAATTGTTATTGCTCCCACTTAGTTAACCCTTACTAAATAAAGGAAAGTCAAGTGAACAAATCAATTTGATTCCTCAAGTCCTAGTCAACTCCTATGAAAAGACTAGCTTTAGAGGGATCCAAATTAATCAGCAATTTTCAATTTTCAATCAACAGCTGAGTTTGACAACTCAACACCAATTACTCAACCAAAGCCAAAAGAGAAAAAATCTAAATTATTTATATCATAAATAGAAGAAAGCAATCATAATTCTGAAATACATCAAATTATATTAAATAAGAAAATCAATTCTAACCTGGAGTTCATAAACCAATATTGGGAAAATAAACAAACTAAAACTATAGAATAAGTAAAAGTAGAAGAGAAACTAAATTAAAGGAACATTGAACCTAGAATTGAGAAGACATAAACCATAAACAAAGAGAAATCCTAAATCCTAAAACCTAAGAGAGAGGAGAGAGCCTTCCTCTCTAGAAACTACATCTAAACCTAAAATTGTGAATTATGGAATGTTGTCCCCTGAGTCTCTGCAGGTTCCCTGGCTCTATTCTGTGTTTCTGGGTCAAAAACTGGGTCAAAATTCGGCCCGAAATTGCCCCTAGCATTTTCTGTTATTTCTACAGATCACGCATGTCACGCGTACGCGTCAGTCACGCGTGCGCGTCATTTGGCGAATTTCCTTGTCACGCATACGCGTCAGACACGCGCACGCGTCATCTTGCAGAACTCTAATCCACGCGTACGCGTCAGGCACGTGCACGCGTCACTGCAAGTTTCTCCATTCCGCCCGCTCGCGTGAGCCATGCATGCGCGTCGGTTCTCCTTGGTTTCTTGTATTCCTTCCACTTTTGCATGCTTCCTTTCCATCCTCTAAGCCATTCCTGCCCTATAAACCTTGAAAACACTTAACACACATATCAAGGTATCGAATGGTAATAAGAGAGGATTAAACCTAGCAAAATTAAGACCAAAGAAACATGTTCTCAATCATAGCACAAAATCAGGAAGAAAATGTAAAATATGCAATTTACATGAATAAGTGTGAGAATAATGGATGAAATCCACTCAATTAAGCACCAGATGTACCACGAAATAGTGGTGCATCAAATCTCCCCACACTTAAACATTAGCATGTCCTCATGCTAAGCTCAAGAGAAGCTATAAGAGTGAAGAGGAATGGTAGAAAGTATGAAATGCAACCTATCTATATGAATGCAACTATATGCTAAGATGTTTCTAGCTACTTGGTTAAAAGTAAATAAGCTCTTCAAGACAAACATAAATCAGATTTCACTAATTCAAATTATACAATAAAAGACAAGTAAACTTGTAAGAAGATAGCTCATGAAAGCAGGGAACATAGAATCAAGCATTGAACCCTCACTGGTGGTGTATATGCACTCTAATCGCTCAAGTGTCTAGGGTTAATCACTCTACTCTTCTCTAATCATGCTTTCTAAACTTTGTTCTTCATCTAACCAATCAACAAATATTTAGTATACCAATGCAAACATCATGAGGTCTTTTCAGGGTTGTAATGGGGCTAAGGTGAGGGTGAGGATATATGTATGGCTGAGTGAGCTATAGTATGAATCTTTGACTAACCTAAGCTCTCACCTAACACACACACTCTATGTAATTCTAAAATCTGCTTAGCTACCCAAAATTCCCACTTTTTCATCTCATACTCATGCACCAACCTTTCTTTTAATTTTTATCACATATGCATTGATCTTTTCCTTAACTTAACTTAGCATTGGGGTAATTTTGTCTCCTTATTTATTTACTTATTTATTGAATATTTTTTTGATTTTTTTCTCTGTTTTTTTTAATTTGAAAAATAAACATAACTTATCAATGCACATGGATTTTTAATTTTTCTGGTCTCACATGAGTAGGTACCCAAATTCCTAATATTTTATCAAAGTAAAAACATAACACATTCCTTATTAACCCATGTTCCCACAGTTTCCCCACACTTAGTTGATACACAATCTCTATCTTAAGCTAACCAAAGATTCAATTGGGGTGATTACTTGTTTTTCCGCTTAAGGCTAGTGATGTGGTAAAATATAGAACAAATAGGGATTAAAAAGGTTCAAAGTGGCTAACAAAGGTAAATGAAAGGGTAGGCTAATTGAGATAAGTGAGCAAAAACAAATGATGGCCTCAATCATATGTAAGCATGTAAATACACTAAATAATGGACATATAGACTGGAACAAAATAAAGATCACAATTATAGAGAAGTAAACACACAAGAATTAAAATATTATGGTTAAATAGTGTAACCATGTAATTAAGCTCAAATCTCACGGGTTGTGTGTTCTTAGCTATAAACTATGTTCCAATTTACAATCTTCAAACAAGTTTTAACACAAATTTTTCAATTTAAATTAGTGAAATACTATAAAAAGGGTTTTGAAAAGAAACTCATTACTTTAACCAAGTAGTAGCTAAATGCATAAAATCAAACAAACATGCAATCAAACATGCAAATGCAACAATGAACTAACAAATAAAGAAAAATATTGGTGTTGAGAAGAAAATAACTAACCCATAGAGATTGGTATCGACCTCCCCACACTTAAAGATTGCACCGTCCTCGGTGCATGTTGAGATGTGCAAGTGGATGGGTGGCTCCAACTGACGCTTTTCTCCAAGGATTGTGCAGATGGACTTGTTTGTCTCCCCATTTAGAAGCTTTCCCTTTCCCTCTTGGTGGCCATCTTGAAAAGGGAAAAAAGAAAGGTAACATGCAATTCAAAGGGATAGAGCAAGGAAGAGGGCAGTACAAGTGATAATCATGCTAAGGTAAAGAAGAATGTCATTAACACATGGTCATGACTTCATGTAATTAGGACATCAACGGAAATATAGCAAGAAATACGAAGGCAATTAGATGCAAGATGTTTATTAGTATGTGGTGCATGAAATTGTGATCTCTGAAACGGCGCCAAAAACTTGGTACGCACGATCTTAATCTCAACTCTTTTTCACAACTCCGGTGTCACCCATATTTTAACTTGAACTGACATCAAACTTACTAAACAAATACATTAAACAACAAAATCAATTTACAAGAAATTTACAAAATCAAGATCTTGTTTATAAAATCAAGCAACTTACAAAATCATTAACCAACTAGCAACAATACCAACAATAAAGTAATTCAACAATAATTCAGTAATTCAAAACCTCCAACACTTGATCCAAAACCTCCAACACTTGATAAATCATACTAAATCACTTCAAAACTCAAAAGTAATTCAGTAATTCAACAGAACAGCAAAACGAAACAAAACAGAAGTAGTTTCAGTAATTCAACAGAACAACCAGCAAGGCAGCAACAATGAAATAAACAAGTCAACAACCAGAAGCAATCCATCAAATATAAATTATTGGCTCCTATTTTGTGCTTTATTGTCATCAAAATGCAGTCAAGAGGATTTTCATATCTCTGGATGCATCCTATACCTGTCATGATAAAAAAAATCAAGAAAAGGATTCAGCTTTTATCATAAAACAGGACAATGTAAAATTATACACATCTTTGCCTAACAAAAAATAAGCCATAAATTAGAACACTAAAATTAAAATAACATAAATTAGAACACCAAACCACAAACTCAAATTAAATAATTAAAACAGAGAACACTATAAACTTAGATAATAAAAATAAGAACACAGAATAAATTTTCAAACATAAATTATCAAACAGAACCACAAATTACCAAAGCTGCAAGAACAAATTAGAAAGAACAGAACCAAAAATCCTAAACTAAAAATTATATAGCAAAATAAAAATAGAACCAACTATTAAAACAGAACTAAGAACAACTAATTAGATCCAAAAAAAATTAGAACAAATAATTTACCTGAAAACTAAGAGGCATCCCCATTCTAGATGCAGAGGAATGGCTACTGCAATGACTACAACGCGAGGATGACAGTGGCTACGAACTCGCAAAGGACAACGAACGATAGCTCTGGTGCGTGGAGTAGACGACGAGCTGCTGGAAGAGGTGGTGTGTGGAGGACGACGGAGAGAGAGAACCGCTACGATATGGTGGAGGAGACAGCTGCTGGAGAGGTGGTGTGTGGAGCCGTTGAGGATGAGGGAGAAAGAGAAGCACTACCCTACGAGGAAGAGAGAGGGAGAGGAAAGGGCCATGGTGCCGCGATGGTGCTGTCCGATGGCGTCGACGTCGATGGCAGAGAAGAAGGAGGAGGATTCGTTGAAATTCGGCGATAGAGACTGAGAGAGGGATCGAGGGAGTTAGGGTTTGCTGGTAGGGGACTGCGGTTGGTTTAGCAGGAGATGTGGAGGGAGGCTGCTTTTATAGTAGGGTTTTTAGCAACAGCGGTTCGGTTTGGTTCGGTTCGGTTTTCTTTTCCAGAATCGAAAACCGAACCGAACCGTAAAAAATTGCAAAATTCATTTTTTTCAGTTTTTTCGGTTTTTGGTTTATTCGGTTTTCAGTTTTTTTGGTTTGGTTGATCGGTTTTGTTCGGATTGGATCAGTTTTGAACACCCTTACATAAAATAACAATGGAAAATAAATAGATATAATTAAATAACATTGGGTTGCCTCCCAACAAGCGCTTCTTTAATGTCAATAGCTTGACAGTGAGCTCTCATGGAGCCTCACAGATAATCAGAGCAGGGTTGGGGCCTCTCAACACCAAACTTAGAGTTTGGTTGTGGCCTTTCAATACCAAACTTAGAGTTTGGTTGTGGCCTCCCAACACCAAACTTAGAGTTTGGTTGTGGCCTCTCAATACCAAACTTAGAGTTTGGTTGTGGCCTCCCAACACCAAACTTAGAGTTTGAATGTGGGGGTTTTGTTTGACTTTGTATTGAGAGAAGCTTTTCATACTTCCTCTCCATGGTTACAGAAGGAGAACCTTGAGTGTTGAATACAAGGTAGTCCTCATTCAACTTAAGGACCAACTCTCTTCTGTCAACATCAATCACAGCTTTTGCTGTGGCTAGGAAGGGTCTGCCAAGGATGATGGATTCATCCTCATCCTTTCCAGTGTCTAGGATTATGAAATCAGCAGGGATGTAAAGGCCTTCAACCTTCACTAGCACGTCCTCTACTAGTCCATAAGCCTGTTTCATTGATTTGTCTGCCATCTCTAGTGAGATTCTTGCAGTTTGTACCTTAAAGATTCCCAGTTTCTCCATTACAGAGAAGGGCATGAGGTTTATCCCTGACCCCAAGTCACATAGAGCCTTCTCAAAGGTCATGGTGCCTATGGTATAAGGTATGAAGAATTTTTCGGGATCCGGTTTCTTCTGAGGTAATGTCTGCCTCATTAATGCATTCAGTTCATTGGTGAACAAGGGAGGTTCATCCTCCCAAGTATCAGTACCAAATAACTTGGCATTCAGCTTCATGATTTCTCCTAGATATTTAGCAACTTGCTCTTCAGTGATGTCTTCATCCTCTTCAGAGGAAGAATATTCATCAGAGCTCATGAATGGCAGAAGGAAGTTCAATAGAATCTCTATGGTATCTGTATGAGCCTCAGATTCCTTTGGTTTCTCAAAGGGAAACTCCTTTCTGTCCAGAGGACGTCCCATGAGGCTTTTCTCACTGGGACTAACGTCCTCCTCACTCTCTCCAGGTTCGGCCATGTTGGTCATGGTTATGGCCTTGCACTCTCTCTTGGGATTTTCTTCTGTATTGCTTGGGAGAGTACTGGGAGGAGTGATAAATCACTATTTTATGGTTTATCTTGTGTTCAATTGAGTGGATTTTATCAACTCTTTACCCACTTATTCATACTATTTGTATGGTTTTACAACTCCTTCCTGATTTTGTGCTATGATTGAAAATATGCTTCTTTGATCTTATATTTGCTTATTATTAATCCTCTCTCATTACCATTAGATGCCTTGATATGTGTGTTAAGTGATTTCAGAGATTACAGGGCAGGAATGGCTTAGAGGATGGAAAAGAAGCATGCAAAAGTGGAAGGAATACAAGAAGTTGGAGAAATTGCTAAGCTATCTAGCCTGACCTCTTCGCACTCAAACGGCTATAACTTCAGCTACAGAGGTCCAAATAACGTGGTTTCAGTTGCGTTGGAAAGCTAACGTCCGGGGCTTCGATTTGATATATAATATGTCATAGTTGCTCTGACGCTAGGCGACGCGACCGCGTGCTTCATGCGGCCGCGTCGCAGTGACGGAAATCAGCGTGTTTGAATTCTTCTCCAGCAATTTCTGGGCTGTTTTTGACCCAGTTCTCGGCTCAGAAAAACACAGATTAGAGGCTATAAAGTGAGAGAATGCATCCATTCATAAGCAAGCTTTCACATTCACAATTTTAGGAGTAGATGTAGTTTTTAGAGAGAGAGGTTCTCTCCTCTCTCTTAGGATTAGGATTTAGGTTTTCTCTTAGTTTTAGGAGTGGCTCTCAATCCCATGTTCTTTATTTTTATTTATTTTTCCAATTCAATTTATGAACATCTATGCCAGATTTAATTTCTTTTGTTAATGCAATTTGAGGTATTTTCAGATTTAATTTTGCTTTGCTTTATTTATATTGATACTTTTTAATTTAGATATTTTCTTCCTTTTGGCTTTGGTTAAGTAATTGGTAACGCTTGAGCTGTCAATAAAGCAGTGATTGAAACTGGGAGTTGCTCCAATAACTCTAGTCTTTCCACAGGAATTGACTAGGACCTGAGGATTAAGCTAATTAATCCACTTGATCTACCTTCATAGTTAGAGGTTAACAAAGTGAGATTAAAATCCAAATTTCATCACAACTGATAAGGATAGGACCTCCAGTTTTAATACCTTGCCAAGAGTTTATTTTATTATTATTATTTTATTTTTCTTATCATTCAACATACTGCTTCCCTACTTTCTAAAACCCCTACCTTACAAGACTCATAACCAATAATAAGAACATACCTCCCTGCAATTCCTTGAGAAGACGACCCGAGGTTTGAATACTCGGTTATCAATTTCAAAGGGGTTTGTTACTTGTGACAACCAAAACGTTTGTAAGAAAGGTTGATTGCTTGGTTTAGTAACTATACTCACAACGAGAGTTTACTACAACCTCTAAACCATCAATCTTCAGTTTTTTCAAGGAGTTTCAGTAATCTTCTTACTCAGCTGACCCACTTGCGCCTCCAAATTTCTAATGGAGGACCTTGTTTCATTCATGAAACTTAGTGTGGTCTTGGATAGATCAGAGACTGTGGTTGCCAGGCCAGAATAGCTCTGTTTAGAATTCTCTGTCTGTTGCTGAGAAGATGATGGAAAAGGTTTGCTATTGCCAAACCTGTTTCTTCCACCATTGTTATTATTGAAGCCTTGATTAGGATTCTGTTGATCCTTCCATGAGAGATTATGATGATTTCTCCATGAAGGATTATAGGTGTTTCCATAGGGTTCTCCTATGTAATTCACCTCTGCCATTGTAGGGTTCTCAGGATCATAAGCTTCTTCTTCAGAAGATGCTTCTTTAGTACTGTTGGATGCAGCTTGCAATCCATTCAGACTCTGAGAAATCATATTGAGTTGCTGAGTCAATATTTTGTTCTGAGCCAATATAGCATTCAGAGTGTCAATCTCAAGAACCCTTTCTTCTGAGTTGTCCCATTATTCACAGGATTCCTTTCAAAAGTGTACATGAACTGGTTATTTGCAACCATTTCAATGAGTTCCTGAGCTTCTTCAGGTGTCTTCTTCAGATGAAGAGATCCACCTACAGAGTTGTCCAATGACATCTTGGACAGTTCAGACAGACCATCATAGAATATGCATATGATGCTCCATTTTGAAAGCATGCCAGAAGGACATCTTCTGATCAACTGCTTGTATCTTTCCCAAGCTTCATAGAGGGATTCACCTTCCTTCTGTCTGAAGGTCTGGACTTCCACTCTAAGCTTACTCAATTTTTGAGGTGGAAAGAACTTTGCCAATAAGGCATTGACCAGCTTTTCCCAAGAGTTCAGGCTGTCCTTAGGTTGTGAGTCCAACCATGTCCTAACTCCGTCTCTTACAGCAAAAGGGAAAAACATAAGTTTGTAGACCTCAGGGTCAACCCCATGAGTCTTAACAGTATCACAGATTTGCAAGAACTCAGCTAAAAACTGATGAGGATCTTCCAATGGAAGTCCATGATACTTGCAGCTCTGCTGCATTAGAGAAACTAATTGAGGCTTAAGCTCAAAGTTGTTTGCTCCAATTGTAGGAATTGAGATGCCCCTTCCACAGAAGTCAGAAGAGGGTGCAATAAAGTCACCAAGCATCTTCCTTGCATCTCCACCATTGTTGTTGGGTTTGGCCATGTTTGTTTTGTCTGCTTCCTTTTCAAAAATTTCTATTAGGTTCTCTTCAGAGAGTTGTGCTTTAGCTTCTCTTAGCTTTCTCTTCAAGGTCCTTTCAGGTTCAGGATCAGCTTCAACAAGAATGCCTTTATCTTTGTTCCTGCTCATATGATAGAGAAGAAGACAAAGAAAGTATGGAATCCTCTATGTCACAGTATAGAGATTTCTTGAGGTGTCAGAGGAAAAGAAGAATAGAAGAATAAGGTAGAGAGGAGAATTCGAACTTATAGAGATGGAGTGAGTCCGAATTGCTAATGGAGGAGAAGTGTTAGTCTTAAATAGAAAAAAGCGAGGAGGGAAAAATATTCCAAAACAAATTTTTAAATAAAACTAAAAATTTTAAAATAATTAAAAAGAATTTTGAAAAAGTGGATGATGGTTTTCGAAAATTAAAAGTGAGAAAGTGGTTAAGTAATTTTGAAAAAGATTTTGAAGTTGGCAATCAAAAAGATATTATTGAAAATTATTTTGAAAAAGTTGTGATTGAGAAGATATGATTGAGAAGATATGATTGAAAAACAATTTAAAAAGATTTGGTTTTTAAAATTAATGACTTGGCTAACAATAAATTTAAAAGATATGATTCTAAAATTCAAATATTGAACCTTTCTTAACAAAGAAGTAACAAACTTGAAATTTTTGAATCAAACTATTAATTGGTAGCAAGGATTTTTGAAAATAGTGAGAGAAAAATGGAAAGGATTTGAGTATGAAAAAGATATGATAAAAAAAATATGATTTGGAAAAGAGTTGATTTTGAAAAATTTTGAAGATTTGAAAAAGATTTGAATTGAAAACAAAATCTTCCCTCCTGTGCCATCCTGGCGTTAAACGCCCAGAATGGTATCCATTCTGGCGTTTAACGCCCAAAATACTACCCTTTTGGGCGTTTAACGCCCAGCGAGGTACCATGGCTGGCGTTTAAACGCCAGTTTTCCTTCTTCACTGGGCGTTTTGAACGCCCAGCTTTTTCTTTGTGATTCCTCTGCTGTATGTTCTGAATCTTCAATTCTCTGTATTATTGACTTGAAAAGACAAAAATTTTGAATTTTTTTTTTGAATTTTTAATGATGAAAAATAACAAAATGAAATTAAACATGGAAAATCAAGATCAAAACAAATAATGCATGCAAGATACCAAACTTAGAAGTTTGTATACTAGGGATAATAACAATTTGAAAATGCATTTGAGAAACAACAAAAGACACCAAACAGAATAGTTTAAAGATCAGAACAACGAAAATCATCAAGAACAACTTGAAGATCAACAAAGAACATAATGCATAAGATTTCAAAAAATGCAAGAGAAAGAAGAAAATGCAATTAACACCAAACTTAAAATCTGACACTAGACTCAAACAAGAAACACAAATTATTTTTTATTTATGGTTTTATAAATTTTTTGTATTTTTCAAAAATTAATTGGAAAAAGAAAATAAGGAATTCAAAATTTTTAATGATAATTCCAGGAATCATGCAATGTTAGTCTAAAACTCTGGTCCAGGAATTAGACATGGCTTACTAGCCAGCCAAGCTTTCAGTGAAAGCTCCGGTCCAAAATACTAGACATGGCCAATGGCCAGCCAAGCTTTAGCAGATCATTACATTCAACAGCAAGATTGATAGAAATCAACAAGCTCTTGTGATGATGAGTTGAAACCTCGGTCCAAAAGTTTAGACATGGTTTCACAACCAGCCAGACTTCAACAAATCATCATGAAACTCTAGAATTCGTTCTTAAAAATTTTGAAGACATAGAATAATTTATTTTTTTGAAAATTTTTCGAAAATAAAAATAATAAAAATAAAAAAGCTTAAAATCAAAATAAAATTACCTAATCTGAGCAACAAGATGAACCGTCAGTTGTCCAAACTCAAACAATCCCCGGCAACGGCGCCAAAAACTTGGTACGCACGATCTTAATCTCAACTCTTTTTCAAAACTTCGCACAACTAACCAGCAAGTGCACTGGGTCGTCCAAGTAATAAACCTTACGTGAGTAAGGATCGATCCCACGGAGATTGTCGGCTTGAAGCAAGCTATGGTCATCCTTGTAAATCTCAGTCAGGCAGATTCAAATGGTTATGGGATTTTGATAATTGAAATATAATTAAAATATAAAATAAGATAGAAGTACTTATGTAATTCATTGGTAGGATTTCAGATAAGCGTATGAAGATGCTTTGTTCCTTCTGAACCTCTGCTTTCCTATTGCCTTCATTCAATCAGTCATACTCCTTTCCATGGCAAGCTGTATGTTGGGGGATCACCGTTGTCAATGGCTACCGTCCGTCCTCTCAGTGAAAAAGGTCCAAATGTGCTGTCACCGCATGGCTAATCATCTGTCGGTTCTCACTCATGTTAGAATAGGATCCATTGATCCTTTTGCTTCTGTCACTACGCCCAACACTCGCGAGTTTGAAGCTCGTCACAGTCATCCCTTCCCAGATCCTACTCGGAATACCACAGACAATGTTTAGACTTTTCGGATCTCAGGAATGGCCACCAATAATTCTAGCCTATACCATGAAGACTCTGATCGTGAACCAAGAGGCTAAGAGATATTTATTCAAGCTTGTTTTCATGTAGAACGGAAGTGTTTGTCAGGCACGATTTATAAGTGAGAATGGTGATGAGTGTCACTTGATCATCACATTCATCATGTTCTTGTGTACGAATGAATATCTTAGAATAAGAATAAGCTTGATTTGAATAGAAAAATAATAGTACTTTGCATTAATTCATGAGGAACAGCAGAGCTCCACACCTTAATCTATGAGGTGTAGAAACTCCACCGTTGAAAATACAAAAGTGATGAAGGTCCAGGTATGGCCGAATGGCCAGCTCCCAAAACGTGATCAAGAGATCAAAAGATACAAAGATAGTCTCCAAAATAATCTAAAGATATAAAACAAATCACTAAAAGTAGTTTTTATACTAAACTAGTAGCTAGGGTTACAGAAAATAAGTAACTAAGTGCAGATAGTGCAGAAATCCACTTCCGGGGCCCACTTAGTGTGTGCTTGGGCATAGCATTGAAGCTTTCACATGTAGAGACTTTTCTTGGAGTTAAGCACCAGCTTTGGTGCCAGTTTGGGCGTTTAACTCCAACTTTTATGCCAGTTCTGGTGTTTAACGCCAGAATAGGGTAGAAAGTGGGCGTTCAAACGCCAATTTGCGTCATCAAAACTCAGGCAAAGTATGGACAATTATATATTGCTGGAAAGCCCAGGATGTCTACTTTCCAACGCAATTGAGAGCACGCCAATTGGGTTTCTGTAGCTCCAGAAAATCCATTTCGAGTGTAGGGAGGTCAGAATCCAACAGCATCTGCAGTCCTTTTTCAGCCTCTGAATCAGATTTTTGCTCAGGTCCTTCAATTTCAGCCAGAAAATACCTGAAAACACAGAAAAACATACAAACTCATAGTAAAGTCCAGAAATGTGATTTTTATTTAAAAACTAATAAAAATATAATAAAAAAACTAAAACATACTAAAACTACCTAAAAATAATGCCAAAAAGCGTATAAATTATCCGCTCATCAGCATGCCGACAAAGGCATGAGTAGCATAGATCAAGCATTAATTGCTAAAATGTATTATCACTCGTAACAAACCAACAATCACGTTTGTATTGACAATTATAATTAATTAATAAAATATAGGAAGGATTTTGTGAAAAGCAAGCATTAGAGTAGAAAAGTAGAATAATTAAAAATGCACAATGTTATACGGGCTTATTCACAAACACTTGGTATGCATGTTTAATATGATAGGGAAAGTATTAAATTTGAACATGCAAATAACCCAAAAATAATAATTAGTGATAATTGTCAAATAATTCCCTAAGAATCCACAAGCAAATATGGAAGAAAACAATCATCCAATTAGATTTCTAACACCAAGTAAAATAATGTAAAAATAGATAAATAATAAAAAGAAGAAGAAAAGGAAAATAGAAAGAAAGAACCTTGAGAAGAAGGTGATAAAGAGGGGGTAATGAAGAATGTGAGGTGAAGAAAATATGATGGAAGGGAAAAAGAAGAGAAGAGTAAAGAAAGAGAAATAATGGAAAAAGATGGGAGAATAAAGAAGAAAGAAAAGAAAGAAGAAATAAGAAGAAAGAAATTAGGATTTAGAAAGATAAGATATGAAAAACAGGGCTGCGCAGGGTTCAGGTACGAATTCGCGAATGACGCGTACGCGTGGGTCGCGCATTGAGGGGGGCGACGCGTAGGCGTCGGTCACGCATACGCATGACCATGTTTGTGCTATTCGTGCGACGGCATCGTGGCGCTCGCACAACCCTCTGTTCGTTTTGGGATATGTGCTAAAATGTCATATGACGCGTGCACGTCAGGCACACGCAAGCGTGGAAGTGCAAAAGTGGAAAATGATGCGCACGCGTTAACAACGCGTACGCATGGGTGGGTTTGTGCTTCTAGCACAATTCCAGCTCCAAGCCAGCATAACTTTCGGCCAATACACCTTTTACGTCGAATTCACAAGGTTACGCGTGCGCGTCATTGACGTGTACGCGTGAGGGATGCGTACGCGTGGTGATGCTTGTGCGATTGGCACACTTTCTGAACTGTTTCCACGCAATTTTCTATTTTTTTATGCAGATGAAAATGCAGATTATATGCAATATTAATGAGAAGAGTCACTAAAATAAAACTAAGGAGAGAAAAGAAAGAACGATCATACCATGGTGGGTTGTCTCCCACCTAGCACTTTTAGTTAAAGTCCTTAAGTTGGACATTTGGTGAGCTCCTTGTCATGGTGGCTTGTGCTTGAACTCGTCTTGAAACTTCCACCAATGCTTGGACTTCCAATAAGCTCTATTAATACCAAGTAAATTTCTCAAGCTTTGATAAAGTTCTTCACAAGCTTTGAGCTCCCAAATTTGATCCTCATATATTCCCGGATCCCAAATCTTGTTTCTACACCCGTCTTCAAGTGGATCATGATGATTCCATCCAGGTGGTTCAGCCTTAGAATTCTCATTTAGGCACCCAAACATCCTCCTAGACCCAATTAATTGAGAATTATGCCAACCCTTGTAATCAGGCCTTGAGCTTCCAACCATAACGAACCTAGGATGGTGTTGCCAACCACTACCCATCTCCCTTTTACTCTTAATGCCACAAAGAGCTCTAAGTTGACCATCTGTCTCAAGTAAACCATATTCAAGTGGGAAAGTAAAGGTCAAGGATAAGAATTTTACCCACTTGAATGTTGTATTGGATGGTAATGGCTTTGGGAGAGAGGTCTCCAACAGCTTTGGCAAGGTGATTTTAGGCTCCATTCCCATGTGCTCTCTCTTGGCAACTTCCACCTCTTTGCGAGCTTCTTCAGTTTCAACCTCTTCCTCTTGGTAGCTTTCTTCCAATTCAAACTCTTATTCATGGCTTACCAAGGGCATGGGGGGTTGTGCTTCTTTTTCTTTAATCTCCATCTCTTGATCAACCTCTTCAAAGGCCTCAACCATGATATGCCTTGGAGGTTGTACACCCTCCTCAATATCAACATCAAACATCTTGGAAGGAGGCTCTATGACTGGACTTTCCCATGGAGGTTCCGCATCTCCTAAATCTTCAACCACTTCCTCTTCTTTAGTAATTTTGGCTTTCTCCACTTGCTCTAGTACAAAATCAGACTCCTCCTTGATGTCTTCCTTTCTATGACAACTCCTTTCAACTATTCTTTCATCTTTGAGGGTCTCTCTTACCGCTACCTTTAGGGCCTCCTCTAGCTTCTTATGAAGTATGGATTCACGAAGATGATTCCTTCTCTCTTGTTCCATGTCAATAGCATAACTGGGATCATCTTACTCTTGGATTGATGGATATGGGCATTTTGCACGGAGGGTGGTGGTGTGCTAAAGCTTGAGGGTTGAATATTGGAGGTAGAGGGTTGGTTCATGCGGGATATAAGATTTTGGAGTGTAGAGGTGAGACCAATGATATTAGAGATGAGTGTGTTATTATCCAATGGAGGCTGGGGTGGATAGGAGGGTTCATTTATTGGGAGAAAGGGCTCATAATATGGAGGTGGTTCTTCTTGATAAGGATATGAAGATGGTGAATATTGAGGTTGTGGTTCTGGGTGTGGTTCATATGGTGGTTGGTGTGGTGGATAAGGCTTAGGGTCATATGGAGGTGAATGGTGGAAATGGGCTTGTGAGTATGGTGGTTCAGAGTTATGTTGAGGAGGGGGTTCATAAGCATATGGTGGGGCTTGTTGGTAACTACAAGGAGGTCCACCATATTCATCATCTTTGTACGCTCCCTGAAATGGCTCTTGACCATAGTAATTTGGTGGAGGTTGGTTGTCACGAAAGGGTCCACCATAAATATTGTCTTGGTATGCATCACAGAATGGTTGTTGGTTATAGCGCATTAGAGGGGGTTGTTGCCAAGAGGGTTGATCAAATCCTTGTGGCGCCTCTCATCTTTGATTCTTCCAACCTTGATGCCTGTTCTCATTATAGCTTTCATTCCTTACAACAACATTGGAACCAAACTTGAAACCAGAGGGGTGAGAATTCACAGTAGCTAAAGAAAATAAAAACAAAAACTAATAAAAATTAATGAAAATAAACTCCTAAAACTAGAAATACTAACAAAGAAACAAAAAAAAAACAAATATTAACAATAACCAATAATAAGGCACACGTTTCCAATTTCCCGGTAACGGCGCCATTTTGACGAACGGATTTCTCTACCAGTAAAGAATTCACAATAAATTCTCGTTGTAAGTATAGTTTCTAAACCAACAGAGAATCCTTTCGTACAAAAGTTGGTTGTCACAAGCAACAAAACCCAATAAAATTTATAACCGAAGTATTTAAACATTGGGTCGTCTCTCAAGGAAGTGCAGGGAGGTGTGATTTATTATTGGTTATGGAAGATTATCTTTTTGGGTTTTTTAAGATAAGAAGCAACAATAGTAAATGGCAATAGAAACAAACTAACTATAAAAACTCTTGGCAAGGTATGAGAACTGGAAATCCCATCCTAGTTATCCTTATCAGGTGTGATGAGAATTGTTATTGCTCCCACTTAGTTAACCCTTACTAAATAAAGGAAAGTCAAGTGGATGAATCAATTTGATTCCTCACGTCCTAGTCAACTCCTATGGAAAGACTAGCTTTAGAGGGATCCAAATTAATCAGCAATTTCCAATTTTCAATCAACAGCTGAGTTTGACAACTCAAGTATCACCAATTACTCAACCAAAGCCAAAAGGGAAAAAATCCAAATTATTTATATCATAAATAGAAGAAAGCAATCATAATTCTGAAATACCTCAAATTATATTAAATAAGAAAATCAATTCTAACACGGAGTTCATAAACCAATATTTGGAAAATAAACAAACTAAAACTATAGAATAAGTAAAAGTAGAAGAGAAACTAAATTAAAGGAACATTGAACCTGGAATTGAGAAGACATAAACCATAAACTAAGAGAAATCATAAATCCTAAAACCTAAGAGAGATGAGAAAGCATCCCTCTCTAGAAACTACATCTAAACCTAAAATTGTGAATTATGGAATGTTGTCCCCTGAGTCTCTGCAGGTTCTCTGGCTCTATTCTGTGTTTCTGGGCCGAAAACTGGGTCAAAATTCTGCTCGAAATCGCCCCTAGCGTTTTCTGTTATTTCTGCAGATCGCGCATGTCACGCGTACGCGTCAGTCACGCGTGCACGTCATTTGGCGAATTTTCTTATCACGCGTACGCGTCAGGCACGTGCACGCGTCGCTGCAAATTTTTCTATTCCACGCGCTCGTGTGAGCTATGCGTGCGCGTCGGTGCTCGCTGGTTATCTCCTTGGTTTCTTGTATTCCTTCCACTTTTGCATGCTTCCTTTCCATCCTCTAAGCCATTCCTGCCCTATAAACCTTGAAAACACTTAACACACATATCAAGGTATCGAATGGTAGTAAGAGAGGATTAAACATAGCAAAATTAAGACCAAATAAACATGTTCTCAATCATAGCACAAAATCAGGAATGAAAATGTAAAATATGCAATTTACATGAATAAGTGTGAGAATAGTGGATAAAATCTACTCAATTAAGCACAAGATGTACCACGAAATAGTGGTGCATCACACTTCAACCAAGTACGAAAAAGCCGTTGGAATGTACGAGTGTCCTCATTCCGCAATAATGCGCACCCAAGAAGCGTAGACATCCCATGGTGGTTGACACCTACGAAAGACCCGAACGGCATGTCGTATCTAAACAATGGAAATATAAAAACATGTAATATATGTAGAAACTCCAAATGCCTTAGCTGAAAAAAAAAATCTAATTAAGTCGAACAAAAAAATAATAATTTGGTACCTATTAGTCTTGTAAGTAGTGTCAAACGTCACGACATCACCAAAATATTCCCATGCAACTCTACACCGAGCATCGACCCAAAACACATTTCTAATGCTATGGTTTTCATCTACATCTATTTCAAAGAAAAAGTTTGGATTGGGCTCCTTCATCCGTGAGAAGTGCTTAAGTAACTCTTTTGGATCCGTCTCATCCCCGGAAATGCGTAAGTGACGACTAATATAATTTCTAACATCCTTCTCCGTAAAGGTGAGGTTGGCAGGGCCACCGGCGGCATTGGCTAGTGCCTGGTACGTCTTACTCGATCTAATGCCAGCTTGGTCGTTTTGCTGTATCAGGTCCTTCACATGCATACTTAGCTGACGGTTTGTTGAGAACACTCCAGATAGCTTCGGATTAAGCGGGTGTGAGTGGGACACCTCTACTCGAGAAATTCTCCGCTGCCTTGTCATCTTATCTAATGCCAAATAGCAACGGGTTTTGCAGTTTGTTGAAGCCACCATTTTCCTTCTCTTGGGTGCCTTTACACGGGATGTGTGGTATCCATCTCTGTTACAATGCAAAGCCTGATTAACAACCACCCTTTGATCGTTTCTAGTCTCCCAGCCGGTGGTTCTTATTTTGACGACAAATTCAGTCCTAGCCGCATATCGGTAATAATATACACGCGCATCTTCTAATGTGCCGAAGCACATTCCCTCATCGGGATCTAGCTCCTCGTTACCAATGGCTTGGTTTATCACCTGAAAAAAAAAAGAAAAAAAAAACAAATGAAACTCTACCTAATAGTTAACTATACAAAAGTGGCTAATTTCACTATCGAGTATAACAAATAGAACACACTATTGTAATTTTAGGTGCTAATTTCGTTTTATTATGTATGTTAACGTGGATGTTAACTTCATACAATTATGGATGTTATTCATCTGAACTTATTTATTGTATAAAGCATGAACTTTACACAAATGTTATGCATATAACTAAAGTGTCAAAATTGGCAGTTCACTAAATAGTACAATATAAGTATAACTGAGAATACAATTAGTATCATACTCGATATAGTGAACGTTGTATGACTGTGCTGGTGCTTGAAATAATAATAACAATAGAAATAATACTTTATATATAGACATAAAAACAAGATATGTCTATTTTGATTTTTTTTTGTCTAATAAAAATTTGTCGATAAAATAAATAAAAAGTTCTAATCTTTTAAAAAGACAATATAAAAATTTTATAGTTTTTTTTATGGATTAATGGGCTGGTCATGATAAAATAATTTTTATATATTTATTTATTTTGAATTTTTTTAAAAAATTATTGTTATTAAGCAAATTAAAATAAAAAAAATTATAATTTGATAACTAATTAAAAAAATTAGTGAGCAAAATAAAAAATTTAAATACTATACCAAAAAAAATTAAATACTAAAAAAAATACTTCTTATTTTAGAGATCAACATTATAAAAATATTTTTAAAACTTAAAAAATATAACAAAAATAATAAAAAAATTTACTTTTTCTTTACATAAACAGCAAACAAATAATTATCAAGAATGTTATGCATATAACTAAAGTGTTAAAAAATACACAAAAAATAATCCGAGTTATTACCATACCTCATCAGAGCTAGTGTAGTTTTCCATATTTTCAGAAATTATTGATTGACTGGCAATAATTTCGTCGGGTGAGTCTGTCTGTTGTTCAAATTCTTCAGCACCTTTTGCCATAGGTACTGTATTAAGGTCGAAATCAATTGCCATACAAATTACAATGATAAAAACAATTTCTTGTAAAATTTCTTGGCTTATACACTATTGTGCTTGCAATGGTGTTATTCTTGTGATTTTTGAATGAATATGATTGAATTAACATAAAGTATATATTAGGATAGGTTTTATATTTTATATCTCTAATAATTGATGATAAACGGACAAAGAATCAATTGTAATTATTTAATGTAATTGATATTATAATTACCGTTCTTAAATATAATTATTATTATTAATCTTTATTGTATTTTTATATATAAAAATTAAATTATAAAAAAAATATTAAAATTTAATAAGAATATGATAAGTAGAATGATAAGAGAATGGGATTAAAAATAAAACTGTTATTAAGTAATATAAACGAAGTAAAATGAACTAACTATATATATATATATATGCATTGTGATACCCCGAAGGTCGAAGAACAAGTTTATTTTATTAATTGAAATTAGTTCTATAGCATTATATTGTGAACCTGGGTGCTTTCATATGTAATCCTCCCCTTTGGCGCACAGTTACAAAGGAGGTATGTACATATTCAGATACTGCAGCTATTATGTTCGATCTATGATATAAAATAATAATAATAATAATAATATAGGTTATATTTGCTATTTGGTATACCTAATAAAATTACTGGTGTGCACACATTATTTTTACATAGTTTTCTCCTTTTGAAATTTCAGCAACGCCCAAGAAGATATAGATCATTACAACGTTCTAGAAGCCAATGAGTTAATCCAAAGCTTAATAGATTTTTTAAAAATTGAATATCATCTTCGTATATAAATTCATCTTGATTCCGGTTGTATGTAGTAGAAGAAAACCGAGTAAGGATGGAAGTCGTCTGGACAGAGTTCTTTGAAGCTAGAATGAAAATCCTACTCTCACTATTTAGAGAAAAGTCTATCATGCATGGGACAATACTCACATACAGCGTGAATATATTCATAAAATATAGAATGCTGGTATATTTGATAGTAAAATTGTATTTTATTTAAAAAAAAAACGTTTAGGGAGTTAATATTTTTATTAAAATTTAGTCAGTATTTAACCAATAAAAAAATGAGTAATTTCATACCATTTGATGAAATCTCACACCATTATTAAAAACATTATTAATAACTAATTGATGGCTACAAATCACAAAACTTGTTAGTTCCTAACACTCCTCTAAAAAAAATAAAATTCACATATCTAATCATTCATTCTTGTTCTCTTATATTTTTCATACAATGTCATTACGTACAAGAATAGATACCTCATTCATGAAAAGTTTTTTTTATTGGTATATACTTATGAAGCATGGAAACTTCTTTGATTTGTCTAATCAATCTTGTTATGTTATTAACAATATTTCTGTCAATTTCTGCTAACTCTTATTTATGACTATATTTAATAGAAGTGTCTTTGTGGATGTGTCTAATAAAAATATCTTTTTTATAAATGTATCTAATAAAAGTATCTTTATAGATGTATTTCCTATATGTGTCTCTTTGTACATGTGCTTAAAATATAATAATTAATTATTGTTGACAATACGATATTTGTTGACACTCGTCGACACATGTGTTTTTTAATCCAATTATATTTTAATAATAAAAAATAATTTTTTTAAACACGTT
>NC_029790.2:18656298-18656920 GCF_000816755.2 Arachis ipaensis | reverse complement strand
GCACCGTTGCCGGGGATTGTTCGAGTTTGGACAACTGACGGTTCATCTTGTTGCTCAGATTAGGTAATTTTATTTTAATTTTAAGCTTTTTATTTTCGAAAAATTTAAAAAAATAATATATATTATATATATACTATATTTTCATATCTTATAAAAATTTTAAATTTGTAGATCGGTATGTCCCATAACGTGTTATATTTCGTATTTGTATCCATGTAACTATGTAAGTAGTGTCTATGTATGGTAGGTACATACATTCTATAATTTTCCTTTTTTTTTTCGGTTTCTCATAATATTTTCAACCCAATAATCAGATTAATGACTAATCTGTCACAATACTAAATTTTATTTAAAAATTTATTATTGGCCAATAAATTACTATATGCATAAAGTAAAATTTAAATTCGTTTAAATAGATTAATGAACTAACTACTGGTTAAACCAATCCAACTTGTCTATAATTTTCTTTTGACATTGAGGAATGGCGAAACTGCGAACATCTCTTTTTGGTAAATAAAGGGGCCAAACAATGGATTCATCTAGCATTTAGCAACTGGCTTGGCCAGATGGACAAATCCTCCCTCCCAACTCCCAATTAATTGCAACAACAGACAAACTTCAT
>NC_029790.2:18646289-18655019 GCF_000816755.2 Arachis ipaensis | reverse complement strand
ACCCTGATTAAATTAGTAAATAATTAGTCAATAAATTAGTTTTTAATAAGGAGGATTAGAAATGTGAATATTATATCAAATTAGAATAGAGCTCATCGAAACGAGAATTTTGACACTAATTTCGAAGAAAACGGTCCAAAATTGAACCGAACAGACCAAACCGGTTGAACTGGACCCAAACCGGGCCGTCGGTCCAACCGGACCAACTCATTAAAATGAAGCTGAACCCCTTTCAATCCCTCATTTGGATGCAGCAGCGTGAAACACCTCCAGGGAGGGGAGAAAGCTTCCGTAACTTTACGGTAAATTTCCGATCCCCGTAACTTCTCCGTCCGAGTTCCAATCGTCGCACCGTTTGCGGCCACACGTCTACCGCGTCGAGCTCTCCATTTCTACCGGAACAATTTCACTGGTAACTTGTTTAATTACTCTCAGCCCTCTTTTCCCCCAATTTTCGAATTTTAAGTGGGAATGTTGAATTTCTTTGATTTCTGATGTTTTAGGATCCAATTAGCTTGAGAGAAACGTTCACTCTTGCTTATGTGAAGCTTGGGTAATGTGAGGATACGATAATTCTATTTTATTTTCATTGAATTTGAGCTTTGAGTATTAAATTGGATATATATGTGTTATGAATGTGTATTAGGTTGTGAATAAATAATTGGAGCTTGGAATTGTGAATACTGGAACTTGGAGGAAGCGGATTAGTTGAGTTTTGAGGGGCTGCCTTGGTTTTGAATAAATAGCTTTGGTCGTTACGTGGAAATCGGCCAAGGTATGGTTTAGGTTTCTTGCATTTAATATATAATGTTCTGTGAAAACTTAGGCTAAATGACTATTGGATAAGTTGGAATGCAGGTGTATGTTTAATGTTTAGTAATTTGTCGATGAATATATTTGGTTGAAGTTTATTGGATAATTAGTTTTTAATTTTGGATGGTGAATGTTGTTATGTTAATTTGGAGAGAATTATGGTTGAATGTTATTGTTGATGAACATGGTTAGTTTGGTGCTTGTTGATTAACTAATGATTTGGTGAATTATTGATTTGAGGTTTAATTATTATGGAGGTTGTTGTGATAATGAGGTATTTTGTGTTAAAAACCTAGGATTTGTGAACTATGATTCTTAGTTGGATTTTGGTTGTTGGACTTGAATATTGCATGAGTTTAATTGTTGATTTGAGGTAGATTTATTGTGGTGATTGTTACGATGATGAGGAAGGGTATGTTGAATTGAAAAGAATGCAGGTTTGGACCCGAAAAGGGTGGCAAAGTCCGAGTTTTAGAGGAGATGCTGCCGAAATTTTATAAAAAATTAGAGATTTTATTTAGATGATTATTTAAAAGAGATTTAGATTTAAAGGTTATATGGTTTGATTTTGAGTCATTAAGAAAATGAGTATGTTTTAAGTTTGAAGTTTGATTTGTAGAAAAGAATGAATTATGTTTTGAATTGGAACTATTGATGGACGGAATGAGAGGTGTGATAATGAAGGATAAGGATTGAATATGTTTAATGTATGATGATGAATGAGATGCAATTGAGAATGATGTGGATGTTGATGAATTATAATTGAATTATTTATATGGCTTATGAATTTGAATAATCTGAGATACGAGATTCCCTGGATTAAGTGCCGTGGCTTGCCACCACGTGTACCGGGTTGAAAACTCGATACTCTGTTGACCCTACGACGTAAGTGTGACCGGGCACTATATAAATTCCCGGGAATGTTACCCCCATTGAGCAATATTGATTATTTGAGAAAAATCTATGCATAGACTCTTGGGGAAGCACGTCGGGGGACAGTCTAAGGACAATTCAGACTTGTCGGGTTGGCTGGATAACCGACAGATGAGCCTCATCAGCCATAGGTCTACTTCTGTTATCTTATGTTTGACAGTTACGATTTTTTTAGCATGCAAGTTAACTCGTTCCTTGAGCGTTGCGCTTTTATCTCACGATTTTTATTTCCCCTATTCTTCAAGGCTCCTAGCATATTATAACTCTTCTGCTATTATATGTACTCATTTTATTTTAGAGGTCGTAATACCACATCACCTCTGTTTTACGACTTAAGCGTAAAAACTTTGTGTGGTAGGGTGTTACATTATGGTATCAGAGCAGTTCGTTCCTATAGAGCCTGAAAGACGGACTGATTGTACTTTTGTGCATTCTCTGTATATGTGTGTATGTGCTATTAGGATATCTGACTGATATATATGGCATAAACGTTTGTGAGCATGCATTTGGAACTTAAAGCATTAGACCTGCGATATTGAGACTGATCAACTTAATATCGCTTGTTTGGTGTGTATAGGGACCAGATGTCGACTCGCGGACACGGTAGCAGGCGAGGTAGAGGTAGGACAGGCACCGTTACTCCTGCCCCCATAGGGACTGATCCAGTAGACTTTATGGCTGCCCTGGGAAAATGGCTGCAGCTATGATAGGATAATATCCGCATATCCGCGGTAATTATCCGCATTCGATCCGAATTTTGTGGATATTATCCGATCCGCACTATGATAGGATCGGATTGCGAATTTGGCAGTGATATCCGCGGATCCGATCCGCAAATCCGCATATCCGCACATTTCATATAAATATTATAGTTTAAGAAAGTAAACTCTAATGTGATATGAATTTTAGTGTGTTATTTTATGAATTTTATGATATCTTGTTTTTAATTTTTTATGTTATACTTCAACTTAGAATAATTAAACTTAAATCTTGTGTTATTATTTTGTTTTTGTTATTCAAGAGAATTTTTATCGATAATATTTTAGAAGTAAATAGGCTTAAATAGGTGAAAAATGAATTTTCTAGATATTTTTTTTGTAAAAATAGCCAAACAAAATCTTAAAATTATTTTTTTGAATTATGCGGATATACCCGATATCCGATCGGATCGGATCCAGCCTGGAAAAATGCGGATATCGTATCCAATCCGATCCGATGAGTGCAGTGCGGATTGGATAGAATTTTAGGCTATATCCGATCCGATCCGATCTGTGTGCAGCCCTAACTAAATCCAATAATAATATAAAAGAAATTGAGATTTCAGAGTAAAAATGAATTACAAACATTATTTTATATTTTTTCGAATGATGAACTTGGCTGTTTCATTTTATTATTAATTAAGGAGTAACAGCAGAAGCGAGTATCTGTAATTAGAAAGAAACTATGCTCATACTAATAATAAACAACTACTGTTTCAGTTCATAAATACGATAATTTCTTCTACAATCACACTATAAAACTAATAAAACCCTAATTTAATCAATTATATATATTAAATTTTAATTATTAAAAAAAGACGTTTTAGACGTCTTTATCATAGTAGCTCCTATTACAGTATTGTGAAAATTATTCAATACGCTGTGTTGGCTAGGATGTTACCTAGGGGTGGCAAAACGGGCCAAACATGTCGGGCTGACCGCGCCGAACCCGCTAAAAAGGCGGGTCGGGCTAGGATTTGGAACCCGCCAAATTAAAAAAATCCGCCAAACCCACACCGTCAAATTTGTGGGTTGGGGCGGGGCGGGGCGGGACGGCCTGCCGGGCCAAAGACTTTTATTTTTTTTATTAAATAAAAGAGTGATTACTATTATATCCCTAACGTTTCAATCGTCCTATTTAAGTCCCTAACGTTTTAAAATTGACTCAATGTTGTCCTGCCGTTAGGGATCCATTAACAGAATTGATGGCGGGACAAAATTGAGACAATTTTAAAAGGTTAAGGACTTAAATAGGACGAAAACGTTAGGGACAAAAACGATACATAAAAATAAATTTTAATTTAATTTTACCTTTCAATAATATTAATTTTTTACTGTACATAGTATTCAATTATTTTTTAATTACATATAAATAAATTACACTTAATCACATTATTAAGGTTAGGAGCTCTGTCTATTGTATGGATTGATACTACTATTTTTCTACTTTAATTCATGTACTGATTTATATTTCAAGAATTGTTTTCGTTCTTTATTTTATGAATCTGGGACAAAATGTATAATTTATATTTTATTGTATATATATTATTTTTTCTTTTCTGCAAGTTTATATACTAGTCATTCTACAAATATTTCATGATAACTAAAAATCTTTAAGAGTAAAATTATAAAAAAAAATAATTTATTTAAAATGAAAGTAATATGATCAAGTGTAATTTACTCAGATGTGATTAAAAAATAATTGAATACTATGTATAGTAAAAAATGATATTATTGAAGGATAAAATTAAAATTTATTTCTATGTATCATTTTTATCCCCAACGTTTTTGTCTTATTTAAGTCCATAACGTTTCAAAATCGTCTCAATTTTGTCCCGCCGTCAATTCTGTTAACGGATCCCTAACGGCAGGACAACATTGAGTCAGTTTTGAAACGTTAGGGACTTAAATAGGATGATTGAAACGTTAGGGACAACTTTGGGACTTACCCCAAACGTTGGGGACAAAAACGATACTTTAGTTTTTATTTTATTTTACAATTTCGTATATATGCTCAAATTATGTGACTTATTTTTTAAAATAAAGATGATTCTATTGACAAATATTATTTTGAACAATTTTATTGATGTTAAAAATAAAAAAAAGATAGTAAAAAATTATATTATAATTTGATTATTTTTTATTTGTATTTAAATTTTTAATTATTATTTTTGGTTAATTTTAATACATTTTATTTTTCAAAAAACAAAAACAAAAGAATCAAGCGGGCTAGCTCACTGGCCCGTCAATCCGCCATAAAATGAGGCGGACTAACATTTTAAACCCACTTTAGTTAGTTGGGCGGACCAGCCCGCCCCATTTATGGTACGGGCTTAAACAGGACGGAGCGAATTGAAACGAGCCTGCCGTTTTACCACCCCTATTGTTACCACGTGTTCAACACGCTCCTCGTGTATTGACCAGAATATTACCACGTATTCAATACACCTTCACACATTAGAACACGTCCCTCACATGTTGACTTTCTAATTTCTCCCTACAAAATCCACCCACATACTTATCATCAAATAATTCCATTTTTAACCGGAAAAAAAAAAAACCAATATTTTTTCCACAAAAAAAAATCGGCTATTTCCAACATGGATAGAGTTCTTATCTTTGGAGAGCGAGCAGGACAAGAAATCCACCGTCCATCTTCATTCTAATGCCACGTGTCAACACCAGGGATCCTCATCATACCCTGATAGTTCTTTTTTTTTCTTGTCATGGACCCCACTTAAGGCAAAGTGTGTACCAAGTACCAACCATTTGATACAGACCAGTAGAGTGTGTGCGTACGTGTTAAGAGATAATGGCGGAAACGGCGTCGTACTGGGTCATAACACTTGGGTTGTCGTGTCCCTAGCAACAAGCGGAAAAAGCTGCGCTCCCACACTGAAATCACAAAACCGACAGCGTATGATGATGCCCAAAACGAATAACCAACAAGTTTCTCTTTTGATTGCTCTCTCAGATGCTCTTATTTTCTCTCCATTCGCGCTGATCATGCAGATTTCTCTTTTGGTTAGTTTGCTCAATCATTCTTTGTTTTTCTTCCCCAACAATTACTATGTTGGAGTTTTAGTTTGTTAGGGAGATTGTAATGTTCTGGTTGATTAGGAATTCGCTCATCTTTTCTGTGATAGTGTCTATATTTGTTTCGAATTTCATGTGGGTGTCGATGATTTTTATGATTGTTTTGAATATGGGGTTTGCTTGACTACTTTGATTTGGTTTTGTTAAAGTCTTTAGCTTGAATCTTTCAGAGGTTTCGGTTTCTATTATCTGTTTATTCCTTACCCCTTGAATATGGGTGATTCAATTAATAGCAATTAATGCTATTGTTGACTGTCTTTACCTGAATGAAGAAGGGCCGCTAATCATTATTATACTGCATGATTAATGATGAAAAATAATGATATACCCTCTTAAAATTTTCCTAATCATCTTCCTAAATGAAGTAAAAAGTAGATAGAATCAATGTATTCGCGTCTTAAAATATGATCAATTCTACTTTCAAGGTCAATTGAAGATTTCTGAGGAGAATAAGTTATTTCCCTTATTATGTTTCTAAATAGTGTTGAAAGGGCTAAAAGCTATTTCCCTTATTATAATAGACATTAATGTAAAAAATTAAATTTGGATATTAATTAATGTATGAGGTTATATTAAACTTTTTTAATTTTGAAGAAGGTGAGTAAGAAGGCTTGTGGTGAGAAACCGAGAAGTAAGAAAGCAGAGGCAGAACAGGGAAAAGAGAAAAAGATGAGAAGGAATTTGATTTAACTGAAAAAAGGTGTTATTGAAAGAAATTTTTTTTTTCTGCATAATCATACACTGAACCTTACTATTTTATGGCCAAGGATAACTAACTCCTAGCTAACTCTGGACCTTGCTATTTTATAGCGAAGAATAACTAACTCTAGCTAACATATCTCACAAAAAGTACTTATATCTTTTAAAAGCTGTAAGCACAACCATTTCTTCAAAAAACTTTACGGAACCAAGCTTTAGTGACTCAAAAGTTTTAAGCATGTTGCTGAAACACCATGGTGTTTGTTTGGACTTTGAATTATAATCTAGTGACTTTTGTTGTCATTCCTTTACCCTTGAGAAGTACATTGGTAGTCAACTAGTTCAGATAATACAATCTCATTTTTTATTTCATGGTTTTTACTTTTTCGTGCATTAACGCATAATTTCTTTCAAAATGGATTCAGTTGTTCCCAACCATTAACGTTCTTGTTTTGCACAGAAATTTTGAAACAAGAGTAGGTAAGTGATGGCAGCAGCCGAAGCAAGAGCTCTGTGGCAGAGAACTGCTAATCGTTGCTTTGTCCAAGAAGACGCGAAACGAGCTCCTAAGTTGGCTTGTCAATCTTCATGTGCAACATCAAAATTGGTGGATGCTGGACCAGCCAATATAGTAGATGAATCCAATCATGTTGTTAATGTCACCCATTTTGACAGGAAATCATCATTTTCTGATCCATCAGCTGACTCTAGGTGGTGGTTACGTTTGCAACCTAATTATGGGTATCAGAAGGATGAGGTTGAAGCAATGAAAGCTAGTGATGAAAGTAAAACATTCAGCAAAAATTATGAGGCATCTCCTGAATTAATGGATGTGGTGGCAAAACATGAGGCATTGCAGATTGATTCTGTTGGCTGCTCGGTGTCCAAGCAAACAAATGATTTTTCCTTGGAATCAGATTACTCATGGATTGATGATGATAAAGCTGAGCCTTGGTGGCGGACGACAGATACAAATGAGTTAGCTTCCTTTGTCTCACAGAAATCCCGTAGCCATATTGAGAATTGTGACCTTCCTCCCCCTCAGAAGAAGCATTTTAGAGGACATGCATATGCTAATATCAGCAATCACAAAATAAGGACAGCATCTCATGAATGGGAGGCTAAATTCAAAGGTGTTTCCAATTTGACATATCATGAACAAGGAAATATAGGTTCTGGGTTGATGCATAAAAAGCAGGGATCTTCAGCCAATGAAGGGCTTTCATATTTAGTTTCCCACAAATCTTTGAGGTACTTTTTTTATTGATGTCATTATTGCATTAGCAATTTGAGGAATATATTCTAGTATTTATTTATTCATTTGTTTTTTGTTGGCCAAATAACTAAAAGTATAGAATTCATGTGGATTTTGTTCTTTCGATTTAGGGTGCAGAATTTGGTTTCCAATTGAATTAGTTCATACTTATAGTTGTTTGGACCTGTAAATTTGCTTCAGTTATACGACCAAAGACGAGGATGTCACGACAAGGCAACGAATATTTGAGGGAGACCCCAGTAAAGCTCAACTAATGGAAGCATTATGTCATTCTCAAACTCGTGCAAGGGAAGCAGAGGAAGCAGCAAAGAAAGCTTACGCAGAGAAGGAACACATTGTTGCGCTCATTTTCAAACAGGCTTCACAACTCTTTGCATATAAGCAATGGTTCCAACTGCTGCAGCTTGAAGCACTTTACAGTCAAATTAAGAACACAGATCAGTCAATCTCTACTCTCTTTCCAGTGTCTCTTCCACGGAAACCACGGAAGAGGAAGCAGGGAGACGAAATTCAATCGAAGCCAAAATGCGATGTTACAACATATGCCGTTGCGATTGCTTTAGGATTGAGTCTTGTTGGAGCTGGATTACTCTTGGGTTGGACTGTGGGGTGCATGTTGCCTCGATTATAGTATAGTTGGCTGCATGATTTGTAGCATAGTCCTGTTTGATTCATGCTATTCTATATAAACAAAGTGAAATTGTTGAGTGGGAAAGAAGCCTCAGTTAATTTGTCAAATTTGTATGTATTTTTGTAGATATGTTAGTGCCCGTGAATGTAAATGTGATGTACATAAAATCCGATTTCCGAATATGCTACTTGTGAGATGAATGTGCTGCATCTGTAATGTATGTATCTAATTGATGAATTTGTAAGTTCTGTATGTTCATTTACAAAAGTGAAGTCAGTCATGCCCAACCTTCACAATTTCGTATTAACAGATAATTACACCTCCCTCGTGGTTTTAAGTGTTATTTATATAGTTATCTCCAAAAATTAATTTTGCTACTAAAAAAAAGGTAAAATAACAAGGACTACAATATGTTTTTTGGTATTTAAGGAGTACAGTAATTTTGTTTTTGGGGGTATATTTCAAAGAATACAGTTTGTTGGACAATTCATACTTTTAGAAATTATAATATTATAATATTTTGT
>NC_029790.2:18640544-18646256 GCF_000816755.2 Arachis ipaensis | reverse complement strand
CCGTCCAAATAATATGTATTAAATATTCAATAAAGAGAAAGAAAAAAAAAAAAGTAAAAAACGAGAGAAGAGGAACCGAGAAGATCCAAGCTGAGCTTGTGACTAGAGGAAGTTGGGAGAGAGAAGAAATCGAAATCTAAATAGTAATTGAAAATGGGAGTGATGGAGAAACTGAAGATGTTCGTTGTTCAAGAGCCCGTTGTTGCTGCTTCCTGCCTCATCGCTGGCTTCGGTATCTCTTTCACTCACTAAACCCTAATTTCCTTCCCATATTTTCGTTTCAGAAAAGCTCTGTTACTGCCTATAATCTTCACAATTCAGTGTTGCTTGGCATTTCATATCTGCGATCGATTGTCACTGGGACTTTGATGCAGTCGGACTGATCTAATTAGGGCTTATTCCAATGTCTTAATTTTTTTTAATTGCGGAAAAAGATGTCCCTCGAAAATCTTGGCCGTTGAATTGGATTGAATCAAAACATGGAAAATTCTTGTTACTACCGTATATAACATTGTACGGACATGAGAACGCGAAATGTAACTAGAAAATCTGCTAATTTAATTAATTTTCTTTGTATTAATATTCAATGCAATGAGTTTCATATGGGGGAAATATGTTCGCTATAATCATTGTATGTTGTTTCACCAATCTAGTCATAACTTATTTAGCATTGGATATAGAGATTTCCTATTGACAGGTTGTTCACTTATTATGTTGTGAAATCCTTGACAGGCCTTTTCCTTCCTGCTGTTGTGAGGCCCATGCTAGATTCATATCAGGAATCCAAGCAACCTCCTCCACCTGCTTTAAGCGATGTGAGTGTTCTTTCTGGGACTAACTTTCTGATACTGTTTTCTAAATGTGTGATATAATCCCATAACCTTAGCATCGAATTTTCTGTTTGATGTTGCATTTTCAATTCTAGAATGCTATTTTCCATTTTCCCATTATTTGGAGAGGGAGTACTTCTTGGTGCTATCTGTGAATAATTTCTAGGGAAAATTACACTAACTTTGGTCGAATTTGGATGATATTTACACACATTTCTCTGGATTTACAGAAATAGATACTATGGTTCCGTAAGATTTAGGTGATATTTGGAAGTGTGGCTATAAATATGACACTGAGTACCTCTGGGTGTTTGTATAGGCATGACGAAACAAGAGGGTAATGGGTATCATTATATTAAATATATCCTTATTTCTAATTAGAGCCTTCTAACAAAAAAGGTTACCGAATGCTTTTTCACTTGCACCCCCGCACGTATATGATCTTCTGATATTGACATATGTTGCATCATTGCAGGTAGTTGCTGGTATGACGGGTAAAAAGTAATGTAATTCACACTCGAGCAAATTATTGGAGTTCCCTGCTTGAATTTATTTTCGTTCATACTTTGAAATGAATAAGAGTACTGACTCTGGGATTTTGGTTCCATTTATGACTGTCATCTGTTGGTTTTTCTCATCTCATGTTAATTAGGCCAAATGTTGGGTTAATCAGTTTTTCTTCCTATTTAATTTTGCCTCCCTTTACAAGTGCGGATTCTGAAAATGTTTCTACGGGTCAAATGTAAAGGTTTTTTTTTTTTTTAGGCTATGCAAGCTTGAACATCTGAATGTAGTTTTATTATCGAGTTGGCACTTTTAAAGAGGAAAAAGTGACACTTTATTAGCAATAATACTACTATAAATGTAGTATATATTAAGGGTGTATTACGTCACATTTGAGTTCATTACTGATTACTTCATTTCAGTATAGGGTTTTCTTTTTCCCCCAATTCACATGTTTAACCTATCGGCGTATTTGGATCATCATAAGAACAATATTTTGCTGCAATCAATAAATGGGCATGACTCAATCTGGCCCAGGCTATATTTGCTTGGTTATGGTATGATTCATATGAACCTTTAGAAGAAAATCAACTTAAGATAAAGCTAAGCGCATTTTAGTATTAAAAAAAAGGGTTTAGTTAGGAAAATTATTTGAGGATTAGTAAATTTATTGTTTTTTGATCAGCATTTTAACTCATTGTTCTAATTCCTTGTCTAGTAATTTATAATATATTTTTAGTCAATATTTTTAAGATTAATNGTATTAACTTAAATAATAGATTAATCATATAAATTAGCATTATTGAGTATTGAGTACATATCGATAACATTGCCAGATTACAGTAAGATAGTTACCCTTCTATTCTAATCTAGGTAGAAAATCATGTACAATTGATCAGATGAGGCAAAGGAGACAGGTTCCGCAGTATGAGTGGTGTGGACACCCAAAAGAAACAGCCTGAGTGCAATTACTGTCGTCCTCTTCCAATAAAGCAAATGTGGTACGGTTGCTGGGATAGCTTCAAAGATGCATGATTAGAGGGTATGGGTGCTCCCAGCATCCTTGAGTTTCTTGTTTTTCCATGGAACCACCTGCTTCAAACCCTCATAGATTGTTGTCTGCAACAATAAGCAACAAGTGAAAGCATAAGATTTAATTTGGAATCCATGAAAGCTACATGAGTTGTAAGTAATAATGTTACCCAGACACGAGGCTTATAGCCATAAGGGTGGGAAGTGGCGGAGAAGCTGGCAGCACGCTTCAAGTTACTGTCCCTGATGAAGGGCTTCTTCTTCAAAGAACCAAACCACCGCCCTCTGTTCCTGTTCCTCTTGAGATTGATCGCATTGGGAGAAGGTATGATGAGCCTTGCCGGAGGGGTAGGGAGGTGGAGGCACTTTGGGAGAAAGTCTTTGGGATCAGAGAAGGGGATAAGTGCCGTGCAAGGAATAGGCTTTCCGGGCACTTGCTCCCACCGAAATGGGACCGAAGCTGACGTCTCCAGCGGAGGAGTGAGGCTGCCTGACCTCTCTTTCTCCGGAGACTTCTTGAGACTCAGAAGGGGAAGCCTTCCTGTGCTTTTCATTTCCTCCTTCACTTCTCACTTCTCACTACCCATCACTCACATTCTCCCTCTTGTTTTTATATACTACTTTTCTTTTAACTAAAATATGTCCCTTTCATCACTTGGTCCAAATAATATTCCGCTAAGCTAAAATAGAAACACAAGAATTAAAATTAGAGTCGCCCTTTTCCTCGTATCTTGTACATGATTCTAGCAATAGCAAGCGTTTATCACGAGCAAGTTAAACTACATTACTTTTCATCGTTTTCACCAGTAACAAAACTATGCCAGCCAATAATTAAATCACGGGATTAACCAAGTTGAGTTGATCTAGTGGTTAGTTCATTAGTCCGCTTAAGTAAATATCGAAATTCGAATTTCGTTTTGTGCATGCAGCAACCCATTGGCTAACGACAAATTCTTAAATGAAACTTAGTATCACACAGATTAGTCCTTAACCTATTGGGTTGGGGGATACCATAAAAGAAAAAAAACCAAAAAAATAATTAAATCAAGGGGGCAAAATTACTGCTAACGGTGAATGTATTGCTATTGAAAAGATTAAAAAATGTGCAAAAGTGGAAAGCTTAAAGAGAAGTCGGTATATAAATAGGAATTAATAGGGGCAGCGTAACTCATAACAGTTTGGAATATCTAAACTCGATTGCAAAAGTCAAAAAAGTAGGGGAAACAAATGGGAGAAAGCATTTCAATCACTTTCCAAGTTTTGGTCATAATAACACAATGGAATGGAACTGAGGTGGAAGATGCAACCAAGCACGTTCATTTGCCGGTGAATCAAGAAGTCAAGATACATAGCGAAAATATACATAGAATATTGACTACACTTTTTTCCGCCAAATTTCATTGGCTAGTTGTTATGTTAAGTGCTGAATAATTGTTGGTAAATTCAGTTCAATATTCATAAGTGAGATGATGAGTATTTAGGGTTAACATTCTGTGGGCATGATTGTCTCACTTGGGATTATGAATTTGTTCTGTGAAAGTGTAATATTATTATTATTCAATCGCTAATGCAAGTGTCGGTGCTGTCGTGGCGCACACATGTGTGCCTCTAGATCATGATAATGCCTTAAACTTAAAACTCTAAATCAAAACTTTTTGCTTTTGTCTTGTTACCGGCAGGAATGTAGAGCATTTTTTGTTTTTATTCATAAAAGTAGAACGCCAAAGCAAAAAAAGGGGAGGAAGGACTTGCTACAGTAATATAAATCAATCATCATAGCAATGAACGTATATTCAGTAAAGTAAAAAGGGGGAAAAATAGTAAGAAAAGAGAATTACCATTTCACTGTCCCTCTTCATTATGGCTCATAGTCATAGCATAGTTTGATAATGTTCCCGAGCACAGATCATACTTGCTGCTACCTGCATAATCACAACGTCTTCATCTTTCAAATTGCACAGCTGCCAGTAAATCTCTGTGACACTCATGATTTGGCCATGTGTAACGGTATGATGACGTGTTGGTCAACGACATGTGGCATGTTGACATGGATGGGTATGCCACGTGTCACAATGCTATTTTACCACATGTCAGATTATGCCACGTGTTGCAATGCTATTTGTCCACATGTTATCCACTATGTTTTTCATTATAGTGCAATTTTCTCAATCTCAGGGATATAATTGATGCAATTGAAATCTCAGGTACAATTTTAGTGCATGGCGTCAATCTCGGAGACCACTATGGGAGTTTACTCCACAGTTGCTGTAATTTGTTTTTAATTTTTTTTACACAGAAATATACAAAGGGAGTACGAGTCTTGATATGAGTCTTATGGGACAAACTGAGAACTGTCAAATGCCAATTGGTCCAATTACAAGAGCAACAACTAAGAGAATAAAAGAAGGTTTTGCAAATATGGCTAAATTATGTGTTCATGAGATGCATAAAAAATTGGGTAAGACAATAATTAACGATTATCAAAAGTCACACGTCTTACTATTTTACAAGATGCATTGAAGACTTTCATTAGTCAAGATGAATTAAAAGAGACATCACTTTCTTAGAATTTATTCTATATTTATTTTATTATTGTTATTTGTTTGTTTTAGGTCCAATTATTATTTGCCCCGTATTTTATTCTAGTAAACTTATGAGTTAGGGATTTAATTTTAAGAGGTATAAAAACCCTCTAAAACCTAGTAGCCATTTTTTTTCTTAATTTTAATGAATGAAATTTTCTTTGAGTTTCTTTGAGAAATTTGGGTGTGAACAGGTGAGGTAGAGTGATTCCCTTAACTGTTGCATCAGGAAATCAAATTGAGGTAGAGGAGTCCTTTCTTCGATCTTCCATCTTATCCTAGGTTACGTTCCGTATCATTTGGTATCAAATTTCAGGTATTAGATTAATTTTCATTAGTCTACGTTCACTCTTTTTGTGTCCTATATAAATTTAAAAAAAAAAAATTTCAGCCACGCATAGTCACTTTATCCTTACGTCTTCTTCTTTTTTTGTTGATTGGCTTTTAATTCCTTTCTCTAGGATTATTTTCTTTTCTTGCTGCCTTTGTGTTTATCATTATTCTTTTCGTCCTTCCTTTTTATTATTTTATTATCATTTTTCTCATTATTCGTAAAAAAAAAGAGTACGCACTTTGAAGTTTTTTTCTTATTATTAGTAAATTTTCTTTTGCCAACACACCTTGAATACCTAAAAAAAAGACAAAAAAAACAAAAAAAAAGAGTACATACTTGAGAGTATATACTTTGAAGTTTATACAGTAGCACTTAAGCAAAAAAAAAAAAAACACAAAAAAAAGAGATATTCTTATAAAAAAAAAACAAA
>NC_029790.2:18633958-18640138 GCF_000816755.2 Arachis ipaensis | reverse complement strand
AAAAAAAAACAAAGCAACAATCTTAAAAAAAAAAATCATTACGTACGTTATTATTATTATTCTTATTCTTATTATTTTTATTTTTTTTATTATTCTTATCTTTTGTCATTTGTGTCTTTGTCCTTTTTTATTATTCTGTCCATCTTTTTCTCTTATCGTTGTGTCGGATTTTCTCTATCTTTTATTTTTATTTGATTTCTAAAGTGCAACAGTCAAAGAGATTCAAGAGTGGTAAAAGGCAAGAGTGGTAAGTTCAATAGAGGGTAAAAGCCAATTTTGAGAATAAATACGAGTGTCCATCTTTGAGTGAAACACGTGAGCGAGTGATTGTGAGGTCCTTTTATAACATTTTTGTTACAGGTTCATTGTTATGGCCGCTAATTCCAAAGATACTTTAGTTGACATGGAGTTGATGCAAAGGGCCATTCAACACTTAACTAATTGCTTGACTGAATTGGAAGCATGGAAGCAAGAGGTGACACAGACACTGTCCAAGATTACTAAACAAGGACCTTTCTGGAATCAGCGTCAGAATCATGTATCTTTTGATGATGACTCTGATGGGGTTATAACACCTCGACATAAAAGTCAAGATAGCAATATCAACACCATCAAGATGCAAATACCACCATTCAAAGGGAGAAATGATCCTGAAGTTTATTTCGAGTGGGAACGTAAGGTGGAAAGAATTTTTGCTTGTCATAATTACTCTGAGGCAAAAAAGGTTCATTTGGCAGCAGTTGCATTCTCTGACTATGCCTTGCTTTGGTGGGATGAACTAGTGAAGACACGACGGCAGAATGATGATCACCCTATAGAGTCTTGGGATCTTATGAAGCGCCTCATGAAGAAACGATTTGTGCCTTCGTACTACTACAGGGAAGTGCATCAGAAGTTACATCGACTGACTCAAGGCTCCAAGTCCGTTGAAGACTACCATAAGAAAATGGATATGCTTATGATTACTGCCGACATAGAAGAGAACACTAAGGTTACTATGGCACGATTTGTGGGTGATTTGAATAGAGCAATTGCTGATGTGATGGAGTTACATCATTATGTGGAGATGGAGGATTTGGTCAGTATGGCAATGAAGGTGGAGAGGCAACAACAAAGAAGAGCACCAAGAGAATTATCGCATGCTAATCCAAAGTGGGAGTCTCGTAGTGCTGACACAACAAAGACTAAGGGTGTTGAATCTAATGCATTGCTTGATGCTACGAAGAAGAAAGGTAATTCCAACTCTTCTTCTGCTACTTCTAGACATCGAGATATTAAATGCTTCAAGTGTCATGGTATGGGTCATTATGCTAGTGATTGCCCAAATAGGAGATTGATGATTATTAGAGGAGATGATATTGTGTCTGATTCTGATCATGGTGATGACTCTGATCATAATAGCATGCCATCTTTGAAGGATTGTTCTGATGGTGATGTTGAGTATGCAGTCCATGGTGAATCTCTTATTGTTAGACGTGCTTTGAATTTGCAGGTAAAAGAAGATAGTCTAGAGCAACGCCACAATCTTTTTCACACTAGATGCTTGGTGGGTGAAAAAGTGTGTAGTCTAATTATTGATGGCGGGAGTTGGACTAATGTGGCTAATACACTTATGGTGGAGAAATTGAGTTTGACATGTGTTCAACATCCTAAACCATATACCTTGCAGTGGTTGAATGATAGTGGAGAGATCAAGGTTGACAAACAGGTGATAATTGCATTCTCTGTTGGCAAGTATGTTTATCAGGCATTGTGTGATGTGGTGCCAATGCAAGCTTGTCATTTATTATTGGGGCGACCTTGGCAGTTCGACCGTCGAGCACTTCATGATGGTTACACGAATCGATTTTCATTTGATTTTAATGGTCGCAAGATCACTCTTGTTCCTTTATCACCTAAGGAGGTTTACCTTGACCAGTTGAAGCTTCAACAGGATACTAAGGGGAACATGGGATGTGAGATCACAGAAAAATCTGAGAGAAAAGAGGCTATGAGAGAAAAGAATATAGCAAAAGGCCCAAAGGTGAGTGAAAAGAAAGAAAAGAGTCCATGTCATGAGAGTAGTACAAATACAAAAAAAATTGAGAAGGTTGAGAGCAAATTGTGTTTCTTCGCAAAAGAGAGAGATTTAAAGAGTGCTTTAATAGGCAAGAAAGCTTTGTTTATGGTTCGGTTTAGGGATACTTTATTCTCTGACACTGACCTTAACCCAAATTTGCCAAATAGCTTTGTCTCTTTGTTGCAGGAATTTGCCGATGTCTTCCCTACTGACGTACCATGTGGTTTGCCTCCATTACGTGGGATTGAGCATCAAATTGATTTTATTCCTGGTGCTAACATTCCTAATAGACCAGCCTATAGGAGTAATCCTGAAGAGACAAAAGAGCTTCAAAGGCAAGTGAAGGAGTTATTAGCCAAAGGTCATATCCAGGAGAGTATGAGTACATGTGCTATACCAGTTTTGTTGGTTCCAAAGAAGGATTGTACTTGGCGAATGTGTGTGGATTGTCGTGCAGTCAATAAAATTACGGTAAAGTATCGTTATCCTATCCCTAGGTTAGATGACATGCTTGATGAGTTATATGGTGCATGCATATTCACTAAAATAGATTTGAAAAGTGGGTATCATCAAATTAGAATGAAACCAGGGGATGAATGGAAGACTGCATTTAAAACAAAACATAGGTTATATGAGTGGTTAGTAATGCCTTTTGGGTTAACTAATGCCCCTAGTACTTTTATGCGTCTAATGAACCATATTTTGCGAGACTTTTTGGATAAATTTGTTGTTGTTTATTTTGATGATATTCTCATTTATAGCACTTGTTTGGATGACCACTTGTCACATGTTTCAGCTGTTTTGGAAGTGATTCGAAAAGAAAAATTATATGCTAATCTTAAAAAGTGCACTTTTTGTATTGATCGAGTTATATTTCTTGGTTTTGTTGTGAGTGCAAGTGGAATTGAAGTTGATGAGGAAAAGATAAAGGCTATTCGTGAATGGTCAACACCTAAGAATGCTTCTGAGGTACGAAGTTTTCATAGGTTAGCTGGGTTTTATAAAAGATTTGTAAAAAAAATTTTCTACCATTGCTGCGCCTCTCACAGAGGTTATAAAAAAGGATGTTGGATTTAAATGGGAAAGGGAACAAGACATTGCATTTCATACCCTAAAAGACTGTTTGTGTTCTGCTCCTATTCTTGTTTTACCTAACTTTGATAAAACCTTTGAGATTGAATGTGATGCTTCTGGGATCGGTATAGGTTCTGTTTTAATGCAGGAAAAACGAGCCATTGCCTTCTTCAGTGAAAAGTTGAATTTAGCTCAGCGTAAATATTCAACATATGACAAAGAATTATATGCTTTGGTTCGGGCTTTAGAGGTTTGGCAACACTACCTCTTACCTAAGGAGTTTGTAATTCACACGGATCATGAATCTTTGAAGCACTTAAAAGGACAAGGTAAGCTTGATAAAAGACATGCTAAATGGGTGAAATTTATTGAAACATTTCCCTATGTGATTGCCTTTAAACAAGATAAAGATAATGTCATTGCTGATGCTTTATCTCGGAGGTATGCTTTGATTACTATACTTACCTCTAAGTTATTGGGATTTGAGTTTTTAAAGGAGTTGTATGTCACTGATTCTGACTTTTCTGCTATTTATGCCTCTTGTGAACATAGTGCATTTAACAAATTTTATAGACATGAAGGTTTTTTGTTTCGTGGTAATAGAATTTGTGTGCCTGCTTGTTTTGTGAGGGACTTACTTGTTCTTGAATCACATAATGGGGGTTTGATGGGTCATTTTGGTGTGCATAAGACATTTGATGTGTTATCTGAACATTTTTACTGGCCACGCATGCGTAGAGATGTTGAAAAATTTTGTGCTAAGTGTGTTGCATGTAAACAGGCTAAATCTAAGTCTTTACCACATGGTTTGTATGCCCCTTTACCTGTTCCTATGTATCCGTGGGTTGATATTTCTATGGATTTTGTTCTTGGTTTGCCTCGAACAAAAAAAGGTCGAGATAGCATTTTTGTTGTGGTAGACAGATTTAGTAAAATGGCTCATTTTATTGCATGCCATAAAACTGATGATGCAACAAATATTGCTGATCTGTTCTTTAGAGAGGTTGTGCGTTTGCATGGTGTTTCCCAAACTATTGTTTCTGATCGTGACGTAAAATTTTTGAGTCATTTTTGGAAAGTTTTATGGGGTAAATTAGGCACAAAATTATTATACTCCACTACTTGTCATCCTCAAACTGATGGTCAAACTGAAGTAGTAAATATAACATTAGGGACCTTATTACGTACTGTTGTTGGTAAGAATTTGAAAACTTGGGAAGATTGTTTACCTTTTATTGAATTTGCTTATAATAGAACTATTCATTCTTCTACTGGGTTTTCTCCTTTTGAACTTGTTTATGGTTTTAATCCTTTAACTGTTTTAGACTTATTACCTTTGCCTTTGAGTGATATTGTTAGCTTGGATGCAGAAGGTAAAGGTGAAAAGGTTAAAGCAATGCACTTGAAAGCACGTGAATCACTTGAACAGAAAAATAAGTTGATAGCCCAACGGGTGAATAAAGGTCGAAGACAACTTGATGACTAGGTATGGGTTCATTTGAGAAAGGAGAGATTTCCTACTCAAAGAAAATCTAAGTTAGACCCTAGGGGTGATGGTCCATTTCAAGTGCTCGAAAGGGTCAATAACAATGCTTACAAGATTGACCTTCCAGGTGAGTATAATGTATCGGCTACTTTTAATGTGACCTATCTCCTTTTGCTTGTGATGCAGATTCGAGGACGAATCTTTTTCAGGAGGGAGAGAATGATATGAGCCCTATGGGACAAACTGAGAACTGTCATATGCTAATTGGTCCAATTACAAGAGCAACAACTAAGAGAATAAAAGAAGGTTTTGCAAATATGGCTAAATCATGTGTTCAGGAGATGCATCAAGAATTGGGCAAGACAATGATTAACGATTATCAAAAGTCACACGTCTTACTATTTTACAAGATGCATTGAAGACTCTCATTAGTCAAGATGAATTAAAAGAGACATCACTTTCTTAGAATTTATTCTATATTTATTTTATTTTGTTATTTGTTTGTTTTAAGCCTAATTATGATTTGCCCCATATTTTATTCTAGTGAACTTATGAGTTAGGGATTTAATTTTAAGAGGTATAAAAACCCTCTAAAACCTAGTAGCCATTTTTCCCCTTAATTTTAATGAATAAAATTTTCTTTGAGTTTCTTTGAGAAACTTGGGTGTGAACAAGTGAGGTAGAGTGATTCTCTTAACTGTTGCATCAGGAAATCAAATTGAGGTAGAGGAGTCCCTTTCTTTGATCTTTCATCTTATCCTGGGTTACGTTCCGTATCAAGTCTGACAGACATGGCAGTGATGCAAAAGAGAGTTGCCTTATTCTTTTTTTTGTTTTTAGTTCCATGTTTTGTTAGTTTTGGTTACATGTTGGATCTTATGCTCCTTTTCTTATACTGAAGAGCTCGGATTTTTTGTCTTTTGGGTATACTAAGAGTTCACTACATCCCCTTTTTGTTGCCAAAATTCCACGGAGCATCTTTCATGTTTACATTACCCAGCGAATTAAGATGGGCTCATTTCCGAATCACTTTCTCATTGTTTGCATTACGCCCCATATCCAAATGGCGAAAAAAAAAGTCCAATTATAATATTTCTTAAGACTGGGTTGGGATTGTTGTTTGGGTTTGATTCTAGTTTGGGTTGTCCTGTTTTGGATCTGGGTTGGATTGTTGGCCTAGATCCCTGTCTAAAAAAAAATTATAATATTTTTTAACAATTTATCCATGGGAATTATCTGGAAGGTTAACAGAGACCCGTAAAATCTTCGCGGAACGACAATCCATCCTGCGAATAAATAGAGACAGGGACAGTCCACAAAGACCGCAAACAGAAATTTACTTAAATAATTTTTATATATAAATTGCGTAAGTAATTCTACTTTATTTTATTTTATTTTATATATTAAAAATTGTATATATATGTTACTGTATTAAATTTATTTTTGAATTGTGTTTGATTAGATATATTTTATTGAATTATATAGAATTTTATTATGGTTATATTATTTTTTTAAAAAAATTAAAAATTACTAATATTTATAAATATCTGCGAGTATCCGC
>NC_029790.2:18631964-18633933 GCF_000816755.2 Arachis ipaensis | reverse complement strand
ATGGAAATGTTTTTTTTTTTTTATGTATAAAAATTATTATACTCAAATACATAAATGATAATATAATAAGATCATTTAATAGCATAAAATTATACTGAAATTTATATTTACTAATGAAGATTATATCACAGTTCCTTAATAAAAATGATTGAAAAAATTAACATATTTACTATACATTCAAATAATATTATAATTTAAATTTAACTAAATAGATCCAACACCAACATAAATCACTCTTATTAAAAAGAGTGTGATTACATTCGTACACATCATTTTTTTAACCAAGTCATTGACGTTTACGCGCTACATTATCGTCGTTGTCTTTTTCTTCGCGTTCCTCTTCCTCCTCCTCCTCTTCTTTTGCATGTTTTCTCCTCATCGTCATTCTTTTGTTGTTGTTGTTATTATTGTTATTGCAATAGAATGTGAGGAGAAAGAATTTTGAATTGTGTAGGACAACGAGTCCAAATGCACTTTAATTCACTCATAAATGAACCGAAATTACATAATTGATTGCGACACAATTAACTCAGAAATGAACCGAAATTTACCATAATGATTGCGTCACATAAACTCAGTTAAAAAATAAGCACACAAACAAAGCTGAATCATGAACAAAAACACATCCAACAAAATCAATTTTAGATAAGACAACGACATTAATATGTTTCTTCTTCTTTTTTGTTTGATATTTTCTTCTCTTTTTTTTTATTTTTATTTCTCTTAAAGAGAATAAATCAAAAATAATTTTGAGAAAATGAAATAAGAAGGTGAAGATGAAGAAGAAAAAAATAAAAAAGAAGAAGAAGCAGTAGAAGATGAGGAGAAAGATTTTTGAATTGTGTAGGATAACAAATCCAAATGCACCTTAATTAATTCACTTAGAAATGAACTGAAATTATATAATGATTACGACACAATTAACTCAGAAATGAACCAAAATTACATAACAATTATGACACAATTAACTCAGAAATGAATCAAAATTATATAATGATTGCGACACATAAACTCAGTTCGAAAACAAGCACACAAACAAGACTGAATCATGAACAAAAATACATCCAAAATTAATTTTGGATCAGACAATGTCATTAATATGTTTCTTCTTCTTTTTTGTTTGATATTTGCTTCTCTTTTTCTTAGTTTTATACTTCATAAGAGAATGAAATAAGTAGAACTATAATAAAATAAAAAAAGAAGGAGAAGATGAAGAAGAAAAAGATGAAAAAGAAGAAGTAGTAGAAAATGAGGAGGAAGATGAGAAAGAATTTTGAATTGTGCAGGATAACGAATCCAAATGCATCTTAATTCACTAAAAAATGAACTGAAATTGCATAATGGATGCGATATAATTAACTCAGAAATGAACCAAAATTTCATAACAATTGCGACAAAATTAACTCAGAAATGAACCAAAATTGCATAATGATTGCGACACATAAACTCAGTTCGACAATAAGCACACAAACAAGATTGAATCGTGAACAAAAACACATCCAAAATCAATTTTGGATCAGATAACATCATCAACATAGCAAAAATTCAACAATAAGTCAATAACAATAACAATAACGACGATATATATAAGAAGAAGATGACAATGCGATGATGATGATCGAAAAGGAGAAGGATGACAAGGAAGGAGGAGAATAAATTCCGATAAAAATGATGAGGAGAAAAAGGAGGAGGTGCTGGTGGTGGTGGTGACGACAGTAACAAAAGTGAAAAATAATAAAAAAGGAGGAGAAGAAGAAGACGTAGTATCAAGGTGAAGAAGAAGAATACATATGTGAATTTGAAACAAAAAGAAAAAGAGGTGTGAGGGGAGAAGAAAGTGAAAAAAAAGAAGTGCATGATCTAAATTACTTGGATGAACTTAAATATTAAAATTGTTTAGATGTGGAGAATAATTTAAAATTTAAATATAGAAACAGCACTAATATATGCTAAAAAAATGGTCAAATTG
>NC_029790.2:18630775-18631636 GCF_000816755.2 Arachis ipaensis | reverse complement strand
TTATGTTAAACTTTTTAATTTTGATAAATATAAGTTAAATTTAAAAAGTTCTCCTTTAGGTATTTTTAGAAGTATTCCTAACTTTTAAAAATTGCAAGTATAAATACATGAACTTTTTGATTTACCAAACATAAAATAAAGTACTTGTTGTCTTGAAAAACATAAGGAAAAGTATAGGTAACCAACAATATTAGTGAACAATATTAATAATGGATATATTAGATGTTTATTTCACTAGGTATGTGGATGGTTATTCTAATATTAAGATTTAAGTGGATAATTTAAAAGGGTAGCTAGTGTGTTTATTTTTTATCAGTGGTTGTTTATGTTGTTCAAAAAAGTCATTGATTTTTACTTTTTAGTATTACCCTATAAATATTTTTCTAAAAATTTTTACCAAATTAAATCTTAATGCAACAAAAAATACTTGTATTAGATGAAAAGACTTTTTTTACCCTCTCAATTTCCATCCAATCTATTTACTTGCTGAGCTACACATCTACTACTACATCCAAGTTAATTCACTCTTTTTGCCCCAACGAAAAGTTAGCGGTAACAACAGTAGAAATTGCTTTTCATCCTAGCAAATTATCTCTAATTCTCTATCCTTATCTGTGAAATGCACCATTGTGATCCAACTACTGTCACACACTAATTCAGAAAATGAAAGGTGACCAAACACTTCTTATTGCTTTTGTTTCAGGTAACATCGACTATTTTCATCACTGCACTCACCGAGAAATCATAGAAGGCTCCATTTAGATTGTATTGTTTTGACTAACGTAATTAACATTGAAGTTTCGCCATAAGTTGAATAAATGAATGAATAAATTAAATAAATAAGAGTAATTATTCAATGAT
>NC_029790.2:18623076-18630750 GCF_000816755.2 Arachis ipaensis | reverse complement strand
GTAAATTGATCAATTCATTATAAAAATTTATATGCAATATAATTATATATAATAGAACGAAAGATAAAAAAATAAATAATAAAGATTAATAAATTGAGAATAAAATAAAATATATAAAGTCATAAAGAGAATAAAAAAATTAAATTAATACCTAAACTATAATTGATTGAAACTAAATTTGAAATTAAAAATATAAAAAAAATAATAAAATTGGAAGATACATAGAGCCATGGAGAACTATATAAAAAAATATCGAGAATTTACAATTTACCTTTTGATGAAAAAAAAATGACCACTAGACAAAGAATAGAAAAAAAAAGTTGAAAATATGAAACTAAGAAGAGAGTTTAAGAGAATAAAAGAGTGACGGCTGAGATTTGAGAATGAGAGAAAATTAAATTTCATTAGGTTAGCTAATAGTCAAAATAATAGAGAAATAAAAAAGTGAGTTTGAAACTTTGAGTAATTGGACTTAATTTATTTGTAGTGAGTAGATATGGAGTCATTTAAAATTTGGAGTAGGGCACATTATATATGTATATTTAAAAAAAATTGAAATTACAGCAGGGGCAAGTGCCCCCTATTGTTTAACGTTGGTCTGTGCGTGGGTGAAAGATCCAACATCTCCTGCAGGGATGAAGCCGTCTGAGTTCTTCGTGGGAGAGGTGAGGGTGGTACCTGCAAGAAACTCCGATCCTTAAATTAGCAAAGTTTTAGGCAGGTTTTTAGTAGACTGGAATTCGAAGAATACATGAGGGTGTCAGGGTATTTATAAGTGTAGAGGTAGACTCAATATATAACACCCTACTACTCAGAGCTTTACGCTTAAGTCATAGAACAGAGGTAGTGTGGTGTTACGAACCTCTAGAATAAAATACATACGTATAATAGCAGAAAAATATAATATACTAGGAGCCTTGAAAAATGGGTAAAGCAAAAATCGCAAAATAAAAAGTGCTTAGGAAACGGAATTACTTGCATGCTAAGAAACCTAAAGATCATCGATATGAATAAGCGAAAGAGTGGATAGATAGCCAAGAATACAGCATAACTAGCTCCTAACTCAGCCTGCGAAGCCAAGGCTGGCCGGAGAATATTTACATACATATACAAGTATCCCAAAATATCCAAAATATAGAAATAAAGCCTTAACTCTCCTTAAACCTCTAAGAGGGACAAAATAAACAAATTTCTTGGAGAGAAAGCTAAGCATATATGTACATAAACTGAAAATCAAAAGAACCCAGGGACCACTCCGCTTCGGGGATCTAGACACCTAGCGAGGTACCTCTCGACCTGCATCTGAAAACAACAACACAATATGGGGTAAGAACCGGAGGTTCTCAGCATGGTAAAGATGCCACGCATATAATATATAAGGTCCTGGGAATGCCAGAGGCAATCCTAGAATGCTAACACTCAAATTATAAAGCTTAGATTCTATACAGAAGCCATGAAAAGGGTAGGTGTTCTACGGAATTCTAAACTTATCTACTTAAAATTAACTTTACCACGGAAGCGATCCACCTTTCCTCCGCTCCTCCATCACCAATGATTTAGCAGAGACAAACAACCAAACAATTTCAAGCACAAGTAGAAAACAGGTAGTGTAGGTAGCAAATATAACAATTAGCATATTATATATTCAGTTAGGCAATCCCAAGTAATGCATAACAGACAAAACAAACAGAATGACCATGATATATGCCTGTCCTATGGCTGATGAGACTCATCTGTCGGTTATTCAGCCAACCCAACAAGTCTGAAACCCTTAGACTGTCCCTCGTCGCGCATCCCCATGAGTCTATGCATAGATTTTCTCATTCATTCATAATTCATACATTCATTCATTCATTTATATCTCACTCAATGGGGATATCCATTCCCCGGAATTTATACGTGTCGGGTCACCCTTACGACATAGGGTCAACAGAGTATCGAGTCTCAACTTGGAACACGTGGTGGTAAGCCACGGTTCTGTACCCAGAGAACTCGTATCTCAGATAACATTAAACTCATAAGCCACATAAAATTTATAACATTCATATCCATTCCATAATCATTCATCATAGCCATGTCATCATAAATTCTTCCAGCATTCACATCATTCTCTTATAAATCATCATGTTTACTCTTTTCTTCATTTCCAAGTTACCTCAATTTTCTAGCTTTAACTAATTACTAAGCTTACTAATAAGATCTGGGGTTAAAAGGATAAAAATAGAAGTTTAAAGGTTCGAAACCATGTCTGAATCACCAAAAATACAGGTGCTAAAAAAAATAGAGTATGTGTGGACGCACACAAGTGTGCATGCGCACAATTTGTGAAAGGCAGAGCGTGTGCGTGCGAACGAATGTGTGCGTGCGCACCCCAGCCAGGAACTACGTGCCTCACATATGCGAGCACTACCAGCAGTAAGCATACCCCTGTGTGTGCGTGCGCACCATGGGGTGTATACGCACGTTTTCTGTAAAACACAAGGTGTGCGTGCGCATAAAGGCGTGCGTACGCACAAATGAAATTGTTGCTACTGCTGGGTGCGTGCGCACATCAGTGTGCGTATGCACACACCAAAAATTTTGATTCGGCTGTACTTAAAAAATTTCAGTTTTTTGCACAAGATTTCCGTCGTCCATAACTTCTTCTACAGAATTTGGTTTTTCACAAAATTTATTTCTCAAGCTTATAAAACCCTCTTTGAGTTGAAATAAATCTCATCTTCATCCAAAATTTGAGTTTCGAGTTATGGACTGCCAAAGTTCGTAAAAATCAAGTTTTCGTTCAAAACCTCAAACCTCCATTTCCTTTAAAATTTCAACTTACCATCTTTATATCCATCAACACAACCTATCAATAACATTACCACAACAGCCACCATAATAAACCATACCTCAAATCATCAATAACATTCATACACTTTCCAAATGTATCAAATCACCAACTAGCCAACAAGCACCAAAATCAACACAACATCACTTTACCATTACCACAATAATCCTTCCATAACTACCATAACCTAATTCCACAATATCATATATCAACCTTGCAAATATATCAACAAATTTGTCATCCACCTATCCAAGACATTCATATATTCTTCCAACAAGTTCATAGTCATAAATTCATCAATTCACATCTTTTTATCATCATCCACAACAATAACCCAATACACAACTCATAGTACAATTCAACAACAAGGATACTAAATATTAAACGTTCCTTTACATTCCAACTTATCCTAGGGTCGTCTAGCCTAAGTTTTCACAGAGCATTATATATTAAATACGCGAAACCTAAACCATACCTTGGCCGATATCCGCATTTGGTCCAAGGCAACACTTAAGCCACACACAAACAGCTCCACAATTCACAAAATCACCAAGAATTGACACTAATCCAAGGCCTCCAATGTCCACAATTTCAAGTTCCAATTACATACACACCACCTAATACAAATATACAACACATATATACGCAATCTCAATATCTATTGCACAAATTCATAATTTAGGTAGAGTTATGGTTTCCTCACCTTACCCAAACCGTGTATAAACAAGAGTGAACGTTTTTCTCAAGCTAATTGGATCCTAATACATCAAAGAGTAAAAGAAATTCAACACCACTCATAATTTTTTCGAAAATTGGGGGAAAGGAGAGGCTGGAGTGTTAGAGTAACTAACCAAAAAAAATTATTCCGATAGAATTGTAGAGCTCGACGCGCTGGATGCGTAGCCGCAAACAATGCGACGACCGGAGCTCGGATGAAGAAGTTATGGTGGATTTAAATCATGATGACGGTTTGGAGTTTATCACAAGTTCTTCCCTCTTCCTGGCATCTCCAGCATGATTTTCATGCTGAAAGGGGAGGATATGAGCCTTAGCTCATATGTTAACTGATTTGGTTGGGCCTGGTTTGGGCTCGGTTCAATCGATTTGGTCTGTTCGGTCTAATTTTGGGTCAAATTTTTTGAAATTAGTGTCAAAATTCTTGTTTTGAAGAGCTCTATCCTATTTTAATATTAAATTTACATTTCTAATTTTTCTAATTAAAATTTAATTTATTGACTAATTATTTACTATTTTTAGCGGGGTTTACACAATAATTACCTTTTGAGTAGTCCCACTTTTGATGTGGGTTTGTTACTCCTTTTTGGTAGGGAGGTTGTTGAGATCTCATTTTTAGATGAGTAGAAGAGATTGTAGAAGTTAGTTACTGATTCACGCAAGTAGGACTAAAATAGCATCATTGTGTCCGACCTCTATGAGGTCGGATAGGTGTCGGTTCAATTGATATCTGTTGATTGAGTTTTATTCATTTTTAAGCCTAGCTAAGTAGTGGGTTCGGATATGAACACGATTGTTTTGAAATTTTTAAAAATTATTAGAGATTGTTTTGAGAATTTTTAAATTTTTTTGAGACTATTTTATACTTCACTTTGGAATTGATTTATCCAACTTGCACACGAGAACACTTAACGACCACGTCAGCAATTACCGTTAATGACTAACAGAGTGTGACTGTATTGTCTAACAAAAATAAATATTGAAAACTTGTTTTATATATTTTAAAATTTAAAGGACTAAAATATCCAATTTTAAAACTTTTTAGAATTAATTTGAATAATTACTCAATAAAAAAATATACATGCTAGATATTGCTTCGAAATTTATCTAAAAATAATAAAATATACTATTTCTTCAAACTCTGAAGAATAAAACGTAAAAGCTCCAAAAGTTGTTATGCACACTATTTCTTTGGTTAAATTTTTTACACATGAATTATTTATTACGAAATAAGAGAATATTTGACAATTTTAATATTTTATCCCATTATAGTAATAGTATAAACATCATTAATATTTTATAAAAAATATTATTCTAATTATGAAAAATCAAAAGTCATTGACGTTTTGATAAAACATCACTAACATTTTATAAAGATTCACGATAAAATATAACACATAGTTTCAATTATTTTTTGGAGAATTTACACGTAATAATTTAATATAGAAAAAAATTTTCTTTTATCTTGATATACTTTTTTCTATTGCGAATATTAATTTTGTAATTCATCTATTATTGAATGATATTGCTAGGGATACATTTTACTTTTATAAAATATGAATATTTTCTTGAGTTATTATTTTCACGTCTCAAACATATTTTGAACACAATATTTATCCAACAGTTAAAAATCTAAAAAAAAGGTGAGTAGTGGCCTCGACTTTATTAAAATTTTAAAAAACTATATTTATATATGATATTATTATTTATTAATGTAAAAAATTATTTTAAATACTTTATATTGTTAAAAAGACATTAAAAATAGGTAAAATATATCATTTATAAGGTAATTCACATGAATAAATGATATAAATTTTAAATATTACATCAATGTCCTAAACCCAAATAAGTTATATGGATGTCTCGTTTGCATATTTATGTAACACTTTCTTAATTCAAATGGAATGAAATGGATTCAAATTAGTAGAAAAATATGCATGTTGATTTCGGCATACCCATAGTAAATCGAAACAATTGAATTCGATTTACAGCCCATAATAAATCGAATCAATTGAATTCAATTTATAGGAAGAGGAGGCCAAGATAAATCAAATGATGTAGATTCAATTTACTATTCGCATACCTATATATACAATTCGAATTTACTTGTTTTAAATTACAAATCACAATTTTTTCACCCTCCAACATCCACACAAGAGAAAAAGTGAGATCACAATACGACAAGATTTAAAACTACGGACATGAAAGACGATCGGATCATCTTTATCAGTTGGATAGAGTTGCCCATATTGCTGATAGCATTAATGAAGAGGTTAGTGAATAAATTTTTTTTCTTAAAAATAATTTAGAAATGTTAGCAATATTAAGTCGCTTAGAGTATTTGATTATAAGCATTAGTTATAATTTTTACACTACAAATGTAAGTTAGTGTACTAATTTAGTAGTTTGTTAGAGTTTTAAAACTACAAATATTATTTAGAATAGTTATTATAAATGTTAGTTAGGGTGGTGATTGGAGATTTTATTAGGATTTGGAAGTTATACATGTTAGAATAATTAGTAACTAGAAGTTTAGTTATAATTTATTTTAGGTTTGATGACTTTGTTGGTCCCTATAGTTTCGTGAAATTTTTAATTAGGTCCCTATACTTTTTTTTTTAATTGAGTCCCTGCACCAATTTTTTTTTAATTAAGTCCTTCTTAGTAGTAATTGGCTTAATTTTATAAAGAACCAACTAAAAAAAAAGAATTGGTACAGGGACCTAAATAAAAGGAAAAAAAAGTGTAGGAACCCAATTAAAAAAAATTTGGTGCAAGGACTCAATTAAAAAAAAAATATAGGGACCTAATTGAAAATTTTACGAAATTATAGAGATCAACAGAGTAATTAAACTTTTATTTTAAGTTAAAAGTGTCAGTGATAATAATAATTTAAAATTGTAATATATTTTACATGAATTTTTTTATTAAAATTTTTCGTGTTAGGTGATTTTAAATTTAGCTTGGATTTATTTTTTTGAATTTGTTTAATATATGGGTATTATAAGATTATAATTTTGGGTATTTTAATTTTTTCTAAAAGGGCATGCATAATTTAATATTTGTTTAATGTATTGTTTTGTTAATTATTATGGTTTTAAGAAATTGTTTTTTATCAATATGCAATCCACTCGATGTATTACCAGTATGAGGAGGCAGCATGATATGCCCCCAAACGATAGGATCATACCATGCTTGTAGATGGTCGGCTTATACCATCTTGCGAGGCTAAACGAACGCTAGAACACTGGTATTGCTGAGTTTCCGAACTAAAAGCTCCACCACCCCCAACTGAAATACTCCTCCCTAGATCATCATCGCTATCCTCATCAATCACGACAGGCACCACATCATCATCATCATTATCATCCCACAATACATTTTCGACACCATCTGGTTCTCCACTCTTTTCGAAAACTAGGATCACAACAAGAGTACTGGCCATCGCAATAGTAAGCTGACCGAAAGGTCGATTATCACCTATTTTTCCATCACCATCGCAATTTAAATCAGCTACGAAAGACAGAGATGTCACTAAAACTGCCTCAAGTTAAATGACAGGCACAAATGAAGAGGCACCAATAGGCATCGAACTAGAGGCTCCTCGTATTGCTAAAGATTGAAGATTCTAGTTCGATCCTCCTGAACTACATACCACATCTCCAAACTTGGCCAATAGCTCATGAGTCCTCACCTCGAAAAATTGATGCTGACAGTGAAATAAAACTTGCAAATTTCCGTCAGTATCTATCACAAATGAGTCATACTTCACACTATCTCGTATAACAGAAATTGGAATTCTATAAAATAACTTCTTTATCCGTTTCATGCCATGCAGTACCAATTTTTGGATTATAGTATTCTAAAACTCAACAAAATTCATACAAGGTTTGATAAAGATACTCAACATATTCTTATCAATAAATTTTATTTCCTCTCGTATTTTTTTCTTAGTTGTTCCATTGTAGTGCACAAAAACTAAAAATTATCTTTGCTAACTATTGTGAGTCCCACTTTAATGAGGATTTAACGTTCTGCTCGTATTTATATGCGTTACTCTCATTATATATACTCGGGAAGTTCAGCTTAAGTTAATTAAGTTAAATCGA
>NC_029790.2:18614600-18623048 GCF_000816755.2 Arachis ipaensis | reverse complement strand
AGGGTTGCAACAAATGCAGTAAATAAAAAATAATTGTTTCGATTTACATGATGCAAGTTCCTCTCCTAATAAATCGAATTTATCTATTTCAATTTATCGCTACTATACCTAAATCGAATCCAATTAATTTGATTTACGAAAGAAATGTAAATCAAATCAAATAGTTTCGATTTATAAAAATTTAAAGCTGAATTCGGACATGTATCATGTATGTAAGCATTTTTTATTTGGAATAATAGTATAATATTGAGCTGCATTTAATTTATCTATATGTTTATCCTAATTTATATTTTAATATGAATAAAATATTAAAATATTATTACAATTTATTTAAAAAATATTTTATATATATTTTGGCTCTGTATCTTATAAGAAAACTAAAATTTCATGTCTGCGTGTCCGATTTATGCTTCATATTTCACCGAAGATTTACCCGCAGTTAACCAAAGAAAAAGTAAACAAAATATGCAGTTAATGTTGCTTTTTGATCTAATTTAAAAACTTAGAGCAACTATCCATTATTTGATATGATTTTTTCTTTGAACACGAATTTTTCATACATATACTCATACTTTTTTGCATTGGTTTTTGTTTTAAAACAATATTAAACCACCAACTTGACCCCAAAAAAAAAACCACCAACAGCACTAAATACCATTTTTATTAGAAAAACCAATTTTTCTTAAGGATTTTAATAATAAGAGTAATTATTCATATAAAAATATCTTTGTATAAAAATAATAACTGAAAATTATTAGATAATTTAATATATTTGATTAAATTATTATTTAATAACTTTCAATTATCAATTTTGTATAAAGACAATTACACATAAATATTTACCTGAATGACTTTTTATATATGAGTTTTTACAATAACGAATTAGAAGACTTTTGTTAAGAACAGAATAACTATTGAAACAGATTGAAACAGTGAGAAAAACAGATTGGCAAAAGAAGGTGCATGAGAAAAAGTGGGTTTAGTCATTAGTGGTCCTCCTAATTCCTAATTAACTTTAAAACACCTAGTTTACGATCCCTGCCCCAACTACCACCCCTCACCACCACCAAAAATGAAAAGAAGAGTGGAAATGTATGAAAAGAAAGGTGAAACTGAGGGAAGAGAACATGCATGCAAAGGTAGAGACTGTGTCTAAATTTGTTTCTCTTAAGACAACACGTTTCTTTCAGTGTTCCTTTTGGCCTTTTATAATAACAGCTTCCAGCTCACTTTCTTTGACTTAACTTCCATTTCTTCGTTTTGTGTGTTTTCAAATCCATATATTACCAAGTGATTATAGGAAAGAGAGAACTATAAACATCTCCGATGCAACCATTGCCACCAATATTTGGCAACTATTTTAGTTGTAGTAGTAGTAGTAGTAATCACTATTAATCAGTAGTTCAAATTAATGGGCATTCGGACGGATAGAGTCAAACATTTCTGTCTAAAAATAGAAAATGAGAGACCTCACTTGTTCAAAATGGCAGAGACATGGACAGGTTATTTCATGCTCCATGCAATGAAAAAAATAAAAAAAAAGTTGTACCACTAAAATAATAACCACAAACTTAATTGTTGGTCATGGATGTTTTAAGAAATTAAAATTTAACCATTGATAACTCAACAAAAGTATTTACTAATTAATATGCACATATATATAGTTAAACTAACGATCATGCATGATCGCATGGGATGAAAAATCCAAGAATTTCTCCATGTTTTCATGCTGCTTCTACCACCCAACAAACACTAGGTATTCACAAAATATCAGGTTATATAAAATCCATTCAACCCAAGTTCATCAAGTAGTTTAATGGCAGTACTATATATATCAGTCAACTACTCTGAACTCTGAAGTTAAAGCAAACCCAAACCATCCCAAACCCCTACCCCTCCCCAAACCAAGAAAACTGAAACAAGTTAAAAGCTAATCAGTTAAGCAAATGAGACTTTTTTAAGTCTCTTCTTTCGACAACAAAGTCTCTTCGCAGTCCAACGAAGGCACGGAGAGTTTATACTTCATCTTCTTCACATCCTCCCTTGAATAAATGTAAATCCGTTTCACAATGTTGCAGAACTCCCTGCAATTAACAACACGGGAGAGACAAAGAAAATAGAGAACAATTAGAAGATCTGTCAGGGAAACAAGTAAAAATTTGGGTTTTTGGCGACAAGTTTTAGAATTACTCACGGCCATGGATCATCACCAACAAGCATCATGTCATTTTCATCATCAGTAAAAGTAACTGCCCATTTGTTTTGTGATCTGAGTTCTCCCTCAATATGAAACAGTTTCTCAAGCTCAATTGTAAGCTCGTCATAGCCATTCAACATGGTTAGGTCCACAGCTCTCCCTACAGCTACACCTTGCATTTGAACCTTCTCAAACAAAATAAATGTGAGTTACCCATTAACATACCCCATAAAACCACCTTCCACTGCAACTTAACCATATAAGTTGGTGAGTTAAAATTAAAGTAAATAATGTGAAAGGAATATTCAGACTAATACCTTAGTTCGAGTCCTCATGGATGGTAAGGATGCCAGCTTGTTAGGCTTCTCTGCTGGCAATACATCAGAAGAAATTTGGTTCTGTTGCTCCTTATCGGACACTGAATAGTTGGAATTCTGAGCATTCTGAGTGGCTGATGCAGTAATGGTAATGGGAGTAGATTCTTTGGGACCAACGGGAACAATGGCAGAGCAAGCCTGTTCTTTCTCCGGATGGGACACATTACTACGGAAGTTGTTAGTCAAATTAACTCCAAATAAAAAGATCTTTGTGGGATTCTCAGTCTTCTTTCTAGCATCTACTTCAACTTTATCATGAGTCAAACCATCATCATTTGGTTTGGATGAAATAGGTGAAAGGCCTTGTTTTGCAGCAGCATTGTTGTTTGGGGGGTTTGGTGGGACACTCGCATGTGGTGAATTAGACCATATTCCTTCCATACGAACCCGAGAGCTACTGGAGTGGCTATTCATGGGATTGCCATTGGTTTCTTTCTGCCTCAAGGACCATACAACCTGGTTTTCCTTGCATTGGACTTCAGCACCACCTAATTCTGCAGGATCATGGGACATGGATGATCCATGAAACCAAAAAGCAGAAGCAGGAGTGTTGGAAGCAATTTCTACAAGGCATAATTTTGGAGTCAAAGCCTATTCAACAAACAATTTATTAAGGGTGTGTTTGCAAGTAAGGATTTTGGAGGGAAAGCATCTCAAGAATAAAGATTTCTTTGTTTACCCTACAAAATAAAAAATCCAGAAACACCCCCATAATAGAACTATGGTAAAAAGTCTCCTACCAGACGATGAAGTATGATCAGCATGCCTGGGCCTTTTGGCCAACGCAGTAGAGACAACAAAAGGCTCTATCTCCCAAGCAGAAACCCTCTCTGGTCTCGGAAACGTTGCCGGCTCATCCCAATGAACCTGGTAATGTGACAAAAGGATTTAGAATGATTAAATGCCAACATCCAGAGAAACAACTGACAAAACAAAAACTCATGCAGAAAAGTAGAAATAAGTTCAACCTTCAAGGAACGCCATTGAGAGTTTGACCATCCTGGCGATACATCCCCAACCCCAACAATAGTACCAGAAAATCTGACCAAAAAGCTATAAAAAATAAGCCAACAAGGGGCCAATTTGAAAGTGCACCATGACACACATTCAATTAAGGGGATACCTTCTCTCAGGTGATTCTTCCACTTCAAACCTCATCTTGTAACGCATTCCAGCAGTAAATTTATTTTTGACTGCTTCCAGATATTTGTTAAGGCCAATAATAAACTGGCTACTCCTGAATGTTCCAAAGGGTATGTCAAGTAAGAGTTACACAAACTGTTGCATTATAAGTTAAATGACACAAACCACAACCAATTCAATATGTTTACAAACCTTGGTTTATAATAAACCACAAACATGGTGCGAGTCATAACAGCATGGGAAGCAGTGGCAAGCACTCCAAGATGCATACTCTGGCTTGATATCACGGACGAAGGCATTGGGATCTGCTGCCGCGCAAGTCGCCTAATCCCAACTCTCATTTCCCCATCTTCTCCCCTGCAAGATTCAGGATCAGAACCAGAGCACAGCATCAAGCCTAACATATAAAAGAAAAGGTACTAATAACCTTTGATTAACAACCTTAAAAACACAAAAGCATCTCCAGCAACCAGTCTTTTGGAAGTGACAAAGGTACTCCAGCCAGTTGTGAACAAGTGCCTCTTTGGTGAACCTGATCATGTTACAAAAATGGACAATCAAAATGCCAGCAAAAGAGCCAATCTGACGAGAACTTTCCCTCACATACCCGATTCCTGACTCTATGCTAAACTACATAATTACCTCCTTTACCCCCTTTACCTCCTTTATCTCCTTTACCTCTTAATACATGCTTAAACTTCCACTCGAACCCATGAAGATCCTTCGCCACCAACTCCTGGGATGGTGGTGGGGAATTTTCATCCGCGTCCTACAATGAGTAAAGAGCAGGAATAAAAACAAAGCATATAGATTGAAATTTAACCGAATTAAGTTAAATTAAATCCATTGACTGATCCGGCTCAAGGTTGACAAAATCCATATAGACAAGTACCGATGGAGGTGATGGCAATGGAGGTAGGCACTCTGTGGCATGCATACGCCGAATTGAACATCCTCCATGTGTGCTAGTATCAGAGGGAGTTAATATCTTGCTAAAAGAGTGAAACGTTTCTCTTTGAGATTCCACGGGACTTGGATCAGGGATTGTAGGCTCTTTTTGCTGAATATATTCCACATGATTAAAATTCATAATAACAGAGAATAACAAGAGAAAGCATATCGTAGATTGACTAAACAAAACGGGAATTTTGGTATAGTAATCATAAGAGGTTGTCTAAGTAAGCAAATAGATTGACAAGACTAAAAGCAAAAAAGACAAGTAGACAAATATATTCCTCACATCTGGTTCTGGAAGCAAAGTGATACGGGCATAAACTTCATCAGTTTCCTGTTCCGCCTACACAAATTCCACAAAAGAAAAATAACTTTACGGTGATTCGTACACACAGACAACCATGAAACAAATAAGGACAAACAAAACAGACAAGCCAGGGAGGTAATGAAGAGTGGGTACCAGCAACTGAATGTGAACAACACGGCAGAGAATCTTGGTTGGGAGATTGAAATGAGGGATTTGCTGACTCAGTTCTTGGTTCACCTCCTGATTCGTTGATGCTTGCAACTGCAATACCCCCAAAACAACTAAGAAGACTGAAAAACACAAAGAAGGAGAAGCAGATAGATACATACTTGTTCCATGTGACCCTGAGGGAAGTAGTAGACTCTCTCCCCAGTGCGGGGAACATCGACGAGAGGCCCTGCACACAGCTTCCATAGCTCTGTGTAGAGATCTTCATCTCCCTCACCTATCCAAACTTGAGAGCTTTTTATGTCTAATTTGAGTTCCCTCGACATTGGGGAAAAGCTAAGATAAGAAGAGAAAAGACATTGTAAACTACATTCTCAGTCTCCTATGAAATAGAACTAACCTGTTTGAGCTGTAGGAGTGGGAGGTCCCCTCAGATTGCACTCCAGATTCGCCATTCACAAGAGAGAATGAAAATACACAAAGAAGAAGAGGAGGAGGAGGAGGAAGAAGAAGAAACAAAAACCCAAGAGCAAGAGCGTCAAGAGGAATAGGACTACTAGCCCATGTATAGAGAGAGAAAACGGTTATTATTATGATGTAATGATAATGAGTAGTTAGTAGTGTTGTATAACTGTAACTGTAACCGTAACCGTAACGAACATGAACAAGTGTAACCGAATTTATGAGGTGTTTCCAGTGCTGATTCGACTTTTAGTTACAGAAGAAGAAGAAGAAGAAGTAGTTTCTGTTTAGAGGTGGTTCGTGACACGTGGTGGTGTCGTTGTGGTTGATTGCTTCCCCGAAGAGAGCAGCTCAGCTCAAATGAATTCCACAGACCACCGTGCTTCTGTCTTCTGTCTTCTCTCTTCTCAATGACAAGTTAACAAATAACAACACATTCATTCAGCATTCAACTGCTACTCTCATTTATTCTCCTCATATACTCATTGGTCACCCTTTTGGTGGAATTACTATTTTTATTCTTTCAATAAACTACTTCCGATTCTTTCAATTTTCTTTTCCTTTTGTTTACAAATATTCTTAAGGTATTTTTAACATTATTACGGCGAAAGCTAGTGCACTCTAGGTAAAGTAGGGATTGCAGCACTCTTTAAAAGTTAACCTGCTATCAAAAGTAATTAGGTAAATTAAATTTATTTATTATTGTTATTTTTTTTGTCATGGGCTGAACAAACAAACCGGCACTAACAAAAAAAACTAATTCGCTCGTTTAACACAGGATTATCTTTACACCAGAAAAGTACTCAGAAAAATTTGATCGACTTTCTCCGTTATTCTGTTATTGTTGATGTGATGTCTTCAAGCATTTTCACTATTTTGTTTGCTAGCAGGTGCTTCCACTATTGTTCTGTCTAGCCACAGATTTTGACGCTCTTGAACCCGCCCCATTCCACATCTACCATAAATGGATCTTCAAAGCCCGAAAAATTGCTGCCATAGAAAAGGAAGACGCTGTCTGTCGTCGCTGCTGGTTGGCTAACTCCAAACGTAAAACTGATACTGTAGAAGAACCCGGTCTATCAAAAAATGATTAACCTGATTAACAGGTTACCTTTTTAAATCCAGATCATTCAAATAAAATATAATAAATGAAGAGTTCAGATTTACAAATTCACAAGGTGTACAGCACTCCATACTTAGCAAGGAGCGTTTAAGGATGGGCCCATTATTACAAGTCTATTTTTTATTTTTTTAAATAAATACATGTATAAATAGATTTTAGAAATTAATTATTTAATTCTTTTATTACGATTTTTTCTATTAAATGTTTTAAACTAAGACTGACAAGATGTGTTTAATCAGTGGTAAGTAGCTACTACCTGGTCTAATATTTCTTAGAACAACTCAATAAAGTGTTTTTTACCTTTTTTTTTTAACATACTACCTTTTATATTTATGGTAATTGAAGGAATTTGAAATTAAAATTTACATGGAAAATAATATATGATTTAGGGAGAAATATTACATTGAAGATAATGTGTCAAATATGCAATGTGTTTTTTTTAATGTTATTATGCTTAATGATGTAATATTTTAAAGTCTATTATTATTAATATGTAATCTTTTTTTAATATGGTATATAATTATTAATTATGTAATTTTAATTTTTATGTTAGTTAATTTTACTCAATCTAATTAAAATTAAATTGAGACTAAATATTAGAGTGAAAAATATATATTTAATTTCAAATTATTATTTAGAATAAAATATTAAATTAGTCTCTTATATTTGGGCGTAATTCTGTTTGAGTCTTTAAAATTTAAAATGTCCTATTTGAATTCAAAAAATTTTTATTTAGTTTTAATGTACTCTCACTGTGAGGTCAAAGTTAAATAATTAACGAAATGTCTTACATGACAGTAATACAAGAATAAGGTGGATAATTTAAATAACAAGTGCAAGCTTCAGATGTATAAAATTAACTATAGATGCATCAACATATTATAAAACCAAAGAGAATGATTAATAAATATATTGATGCATTTACAGTTGATTTTATACCTCTGAAATTTATATTTGTTTTTCAAATTATCGACCTTATTCTTGCACTGCTATTATGTGGAACATTCTATTAATTATTTAATTTTGACCTCACGGTATACGTTGAAGTTAAATGAAATCTTTTTGGATTCAAATAGGGCACTTTAAATCTTAAAAACAAAAATAAAATTGCATCCAAATATAAAACACTAATTTAGTATTTACCCTATTATTTATGATATATAGTCTTTCAAATGTTGAAATGAAATTTTGTAGAATTCAAAATAAAAAATATTTTATAATATTGGGCCAAAGTGGTGTAACCCCCCAAAAAATTACCCATAAGGTGTGTATTACGCCGCTGTGAGAGGCAGCAACCGCAACTCATCAACGTTATTCGCAGAAAAATGACAATAACGCTTTGTTCTGCATGACTGACACGTACACACTCTCTCTCCCACTCAAAATTAACCTGAAACTAACTCCATCTTTCCCCATTTCTTATGAAACTAGCTCCATCTTTCATCATTTCTTCTTCTGTTTCCCTTCTCTTGAAATATCACACTCACAAAATTGAAATCTCTCACCCTATAACTACAAAGAACAAAACGGCAGAGAGATTAACTCACAAACTCAACCACTAAATACACACAAGTAAGTGTTTTATTGTTGTTTATTGTTTTTACTAGTTCGTTATTGTAATTATTTAATTTTTTAAAGCTAAAACTAGTAAAAAACACTTTATAATTAGTATTTATTTTAAGAAACCTTTTTATTTTACATAAAATATTAGAAGCTT
>NC_029790.2:18590888-18614502 GCF_000816755.2 Arachis ipaensis | reverse complement strand
TAGTGTATATTTTTAGTAATTTTAGTTTTATTTTACATATTTATTAGAAAAAAACAGAATTATTATTAATTTTCAGCATATGTTTTTAAACATTGATTATAAAAAATTAATTACTAGTAAATAGAAAAGAGATATCATTAATTGTTTGTATATATTTTTTATTGTAGAGTTTAGAAAAGATAAAGACGGAAAAATGTGATATCTTACGTGTTGAAAATTACATTATAGAATATCTTCGATATCTTATATATGTAAGTAATTTTTGTGTTTTACTATAGTGGTTAATAATTAATAATTAATTTAATAATTATCAATTATTAGAATTTGTAGTAATTTAATAATTATTAATTATAGTTGTTACTAAATTGAGTAGCTAGTAATTAATATGAATATTAATATATAATATTAGTTATAATAGTTATTGATTGGTTATAGTTATTAATTGTTAATTATGATTTTTGTTTTTGGAGTACAATAAGAATAATAATTTAGATTACTAGTAAATATCACATAATGTTGCTTTTTGATACTATATTATTCAGTGATAAATCTAGAATCACCATGCACTAGAAGTATTTATCGTTATTTAGTCAGTTTTCTGAGATTAAGAAGTTTAGTTGGGGTTTTGCATGTCTTGTACACATGTATCGATTATTATGTATGGCATCAAGGTATGATTGCAAGGATATGTGGTCCTCCGACATTGCCCTTTGTGTGCACCTAGATACGGATGCCGTCAATAGCGTCGCTGAGTAGCAACAGATTTACCGGCGGTGAAAGACGTCGAATTCATTAGGTTAAATTACTATCAGCGGATTTACGTTTTTGACGATAAATTTGTCGGTAATAATTGGAAAAAAATAGGCGCGTAATTTAGTATCGATTTACTGTCAGATCTATTTGGTGAAAACACCGTGTTTTGGCGACCAGCAACGTTCGGTAAATTCAATGATAATTTTGCCCTAATTTCGAAGCGCAAACACTCTCCCCCTTCATTTTGAATTCGTCTCTCTCTCTCTCTCTCTTTCTATCATTCTTCTCCCCCTCTCTCTCTAACCCACTCCCTCCCCGCCGCTTTGGCAGCCCTGCCGCCGCCGCCGCCTCTCTCTCTCTCTCTCTCTCTCCTTTCTTCTTCCAAACACACTCTCTCTGACCCCTACCCACCCTGTCGCTCTGTTAGTCCGGCCGCATGTCAGCCTCGCCACCACATCCTCTCCGGCAGCCCTTCTCCCTTTCATCGCCATCCAGTTCTACCAGTCGCCACTAACAGCACTGGTCACCACCAACATTCTCCCTTCCACATCTGTGTTTGCATTCTCTGGTAAATAAATTTCTGTTTTTGTTTTCATTAAATTTAGGTTTTAGTTGTTAATTAGTATTATGATTTAGTTAGAAATAATTTTTCTATTTAGTGAATTTACGTGGTTAAGATAGGATTAGATTAGGTTAATAGACTTTTATTAGTTCTAATGTTGTAATGATGTGATATTATTGTTGTTGTGCTGTTGGTTTTGAATTGAAATTAAATTTAGTAAATTAGTGATGCTCAAGCTTGAATGCATATATTTCACATAGTTCAAGTTATTTTGTTCAAATAGGCATATTGCTAAATATTTGTGAAGTTGGTTAAACTTACTTTTATAGGGTCAACTTTTGGTTAGACCAATTTTATCTGTGTAATTAAATAATTAATTTTCTATCATTCTAGTAGTTCTTTATTTTATGCATAGTGAGTGCAATTAATTATATCATATTTTCCAAGGTTCTAAGAATCGGACCGGTCATTGAACCGATCAACTGACTGGTTCAATAGTTCACTGGTTTGACTGGAGTCGAACCGTGGTTAAACCGGTTTAATTAAATATACAGTGAAATTATAAAAAAAATTCAATATACAAATCACAACATTGAATATAGCATTAAAAAAATCCAGAACCACAGAATCTAGAATCCAAAATATTCTATACAATATTCAAAATAAATAAAAAAAACTCAAGCAGATTTTGAGTGAACATCGGATTGCAAAAGAGCCTTTTGTACTTTCTGTAACAAACAAACCACACAAGCAACAATCAGCATCCATTGAAAACAAGATCATTCATTCATAACAAAATTCTATTATAGGGTTTGGACCAACAATGGGCCTGAACACACACTTTATCAATTGACATAGAAAATTATCTACCCTAGTACAAAGTATAGCAATGCTATTGCACACTAAACAAATTGAAAATTTATGTAAAACGCAAATCAAAACTCCAAATTTCTTGTACAGCATTATGTTGTTGCTAATCATTTTGTGACTGTTCCATCTAAATTGAACATAGCAGAATTGAAAACAGAACGAAATAGAAGAATAGAGCAGAGCAAAATTTTCAAATTCAACATACATCAAATTAATTCTCATATTCAACATACAACAAATTTATTTAACATTTCATTAATCATATAAAAATTGATATATTGAAGAAGAACAGAATTTAGGAATAAAAATAGAATATGAACTCAAGAAGTCAAGAACAGAAGCCCAGAATGAAAAATGAACAGAAGAACAGAAGCCAGAAACAAAATAAAAAAAGTACAAGAATATGAACAGAAGATCAGAAGTCTGGAACAAAAAATGAAAACAGCAAAAAGCCAAGAATAGAAGAAAGAGCCAGAAACCAGAACTTACCACAAGATGAAGTAGAGAACAGAAGGCCAGAAGCTCGAGCCTCGAAATAGAGAACAGAATCGTGAGCGACGACCCGCGGCAGTGAGCGACGACCCGTGGCGGTGGGCGACGACACGCGGCGGTGGGCGATTACCTGCAACGGTGACAGACTACCTGCGACAGTGACCCTCGATTCACGGTGTCGGTTCTCCTTCGTATGTAGAAGCTCCAGCCTCGAAGAGCTTAGGGTTGGGGCTTTGGGAGTGGGAGTGTTCTTGCCTTCTTGGAAGAGTTTAATTGATTAGTGATTAGGGATTTACGGTTAGCTGCAATGCGTTCTTCACTCTTCAGCGTTCTTTCTTTTTTTAAAAAAAAAAAACCAAACGACGCCGTTTTCATTGCTTGGGCGGAAAACCGATACTTGAAAAAATCAGACCGGTTCGCCCGGTTTGTCGGTTAACCATTGGTTCGGCCGGTTTTCTGACCGGTTTTTGGCAGCACAATTTTGTAGGTGGATCGGACCGGTTAGGTGACCGGTTTCTGGTTAACCCGGTTAAACCGGCCGATCCGGTCTGATTTTCAGAACAATGATATTTTCAATATGTTTTAAGAGTGAAATGACAGTAAATTAAAAAAATTCAAATATGAGATAATTTTAAATGACTTATGAATGACTTTTTATTTGCATATGGACAAAATTATATATGTAGTAATATATATTGCTAAATATTTTTGAAGTTGGAATATGTACTTACCTCTTTATTTTATTTGATTTCAACGGATAATGTATTTTTTAAACTAAGTTTAACGTAATTTATTTTGATTAAGCATTTTGAATGATGTTGTGAATATGTTTAGCATATTTTTAATTGGTATGCTCTTTGCAAACATGACGACAGGTAGAGGTGTTGTGGATCAGCCTAGTGGTCGTGGTCGTGGTAGAGAGAGGTTTCTGCCGGTACCCCTAGAAATTCTGGATCCTCTCCCTCTAATCTGACTACCCCGGTGACGTTATAGGTTGTGGGTGCATCGAAACAGCCGTTCATCATGGTGCCTAATCCTAACTACGTCCTTGCGTCAACAGCGATAGTGCTGCCTCCATCCGTTCAATAGCCCACTGTCTCGGCAACGCTACCTTCAGCGACAGACACCCGGCACCAGAATCCTCTCACGGAAGCCAACCATATAATGCCCATCCACCACCATCCATCGTACGGATGACGATTTGGCCTGATGATACAACGACGTAAGTACTACTTTAATTCTTTTATATGCTAAGAGTGTATGATAATTCGTGATTAGTGGTTCTTGATTATTGATTCTAGTTTTAGAGATTTAGGGTTGTAGGTTTGAACTACTGAAAGTATTTGATATATCCTAATTATTGATTATTGATTATAGTTTAGTGGATTTATGGATGTTGCTTCTTGATTATTGATTGTTGTTCATTGATTGTTAACAATTGGTGTTACTTAAGTTAATTGTTGATGGATAGAGTTTGTGTCGCATTCCAATTATAGATGAAGCTCTGCCTAAATTTCTAAGAAAATCTCTATATATTCTGGTTATTTGCTTCTGGTTATTTGCTTCTGAAGTTTTAATTTATATTGACATATTAGTTTGTTTGTGAATTGTTGATAGATTTGTGCCAAACAACAATGCATGTACTTAGGAGATGACCAACGTCATCAAACTGATGTACGACCATCCATGGCCGAGCTACAAGAAGATTCCCTCTGAGACCAAAGAGCGATGATTTCAAAAGTGGGGGAATGCATGTACTTAGGAGATGACCAACGTCATCAAACTGATGTACGACCATCCATGGCCGAGCTACAAGAAGATCCCCTTTGAGACCAGAGAGCGGTAATTTTAGAAGTAGGTGGTTAAAACTTAATATAGTCAAACCTTATTATCTAGTTTATATCTTCTATTTTGTTTAATACGATATATTTTGATTAACTAATTTTAAAGTTTCTTTGTGCAGGTGAACTTTATATGGGACAAGGAGCATGATGCCTTCATCAGGAAGATATACGACTATCAAATGGGTAGGCAACTGCAACATATTCTAAAGGTTGAACGTGGTCACTTCTTGGCTTCGCCCAGAAATCAAGAAGGCTCTGTACGTTCACTAGGAGAATGATAAAGAGTTTAGGTATTGGCATCTCACAAACAAAGCTAACAAGGCATTGGCCAGGTCGTCTAAGTATACCGGCGGCTCAACAACCTTCATGAATACTAAAACCAGGCTGGCATGTAGCTTCTCTAATTTTGTTATTAACTTAGTTATATTCTAACATATCATTAGTAAGCATCCTAACATATTGTTTCAATACAACATGTATAGTCGAAGTCGTTTGATCGCAATGCGATATTGGCGGAGACCTTTAAGTACACCCACACTTTGAAGGAGAACAAAGAGAGATTTTCTAATCAGCTATCTGTAGATCATTATGTGAGTAAACATCTAATCTTGTGATATAAAATTTTTAATTAACTGTATAGCTGTCGTCCTAATTATAATAACATGGGTTACACAGGAGTCCGACACACAGAGACTGGAGGCCACAACTCAGCAAACTCAGCAAAGTGGGAAGGACACCAGTGGCTCTGTTGCTTCAGTCGTCAATCCCGATGCAATTTGGCGAAAGCGAGACCGCCTCAGGGCCGTACAAGAACCGCATATATAGGATGGGGTCATTCTTCGCCAGTAGTCTCCGCACCTCCACATTGAGGCCATCGTCTGCCTCTGCCACTAGTCGATCCCGAGGAAGGCATTGATTTGAGGCTGCAGGTGCAGGAGCTCACTCGGAACCTTTATGAACAGGCTCGGGAGCTGAACGAGACTCGAGAGAGGTATCAAGAGATCCTCACACATGTGATGGGCACAAATGAGCTCATCTTGGAGTGGAGGGAAAAGCTAGAGCGGCTTCAGCGAATGGAGCAACAGATGGCAGTGTACGAGGCTCAGATGCATGCCAGTGGCAGTAGGACCACGGAAATGACAACGATGACTATCAGGATCTTTATTGATCAGGGCTTTGTTTTACTGTTTCATTGCATTTGATTTATTTGATTTTTAATTTATTTGAATATTTGATATTTAATATTTAATATTATATAATTAGTTTCTATTATTTATAATTTGACTACTAATTGTGTGAAAAATAAATTTAAATAAAAATTAAAATTTAAAAGAAAAAAATTTTAAAAAATTGCTTAACAATATTTTTAAAAACAATTGACATTACCGTCGGATTTACCGAGGGCATATCCGATGGTAATAGTGTGGAAAACAGGATATTGTGGCACCGTCACCGTCGAAAAAATTTGCCGGTAACCAAATGGCTTTTTGGTCAGATAATCCATTACAGAATCCGACGGTAATTACCGTCAGACGAAAAAATCCGATGGTAACTGGTTACTGGCGATGTTTATACCGTTAGATTCCTTCCGACAATAAATCCATCAGTAATTAACTTATCATTGGATTTTATTTATTTTTTCGACGATAATTCCGATAGTGTCCAGTGTTTTTCTTGTAGTGGGTTGAGTTTTATGTTTATATCCATTGATTAGGATTGGTATTCATATTGTTGTATATTGATTAGGATTGTATATGATTTTGCCATCTCTTGATTAGGATTGGCTTTCATTTTGTTGTGTATTGATTATAAGACTATATTTTTTTTTGTTGTTATCATGTAGGTGTAACAGATGACAACCGACTCACAATAAGGGTTATGACCTTATAGTTGACACGACCCATAAAAGTCGATTTAGATGGATCCCATCATATATCAAGAAAAGAGTCAAAAGAGGATTTCCAAAGTGGCTCAAAATGTGAAGAAAAGTATCTTTAAATGATTTATTATAGAGTTTAGTTAGTAGACTTGTGCAATGTAATTTTTTACGTGTTGTGTTGTTTTATAGATGACTATGTATCAATCTTCACTCTATGCACAATGTGAACTTTGAAATTAATTTTAATAAAGTCACAATAACATTATTCAATACATCCAAAACAATTGAACTACAACTGAATATAAGACTAAATAAAGTGTTGGATATAAATAAAATGGAAAACTCCCCTAATATGAGAATTACGAATTTGGAGCCGAGCCACCAGCACTAGATCTGGAACGGTACGGACAACTACTCGGCTATGACCCTCACCTCTATAAAGCCTACAATGCTTAGGACAACGGGATCATGCATATCCATCTCATTCCAGAAGAAAGACTTTTTAGGATAACCATTGGTCACTCGCTTGAGGTGGAATTGGGTACTAGTCTTGGTCCTTGATGTGCATGCCTTGTTGTTGGGTTTCCTAATGGTCTAAATTCTGTACACAATTTGGATCTCTCCCATCGTATATACCTCGTGTACATACTATTTCCAATCAAGGCGTTGGTTCGCACAATAGACAAAGACATGGTGACAAGGAACTTGATCCACCTGCTTACCATAATCAGAATGCCAAAGACATAAATTCGTTGCAAACTCCACACTGCTGGGCATCTTGCGCACTTCAAAGATCTCATTTTGCTTGTTAAACAAGTTAACTTGGATGTTTCATGCTACGCGCTGATTTGACTGAATTTTCTTGATTGCATATTCAGATAATATATGCCCTGCACTTATACGAGCCTCGGCTTTAGCCCTCTTCTGTGAAAACAACACATATAGCTTGTAAAAGATTTCCTTTACAAGGGTTGTGATGGGAAGATTGCATGTCCCTTTCAATACTCTGTTAATGGATTCTACTAGATTGGTGGTTATATTGTCTTAGCAATGTCCATCATCATATGCCAAAACATACTATGACTTAAGAATATTGTCGAGTCACTACTTGTAAGACTCGTCTCGCTCACTTAAAGATTTTTTGTTAATATATTTATAAATTTAATTTTCATATACTTTCAGTGTAAAAAAATATTATACACCAATCTGAGTTCTAATAATATTTTGTTATTGTATGTAAAAAATTAATCATGTATTATCACATCGGTGTTTTGCTTGACTTTTTGTTCGATCTTGACACAATGTGCCAATTAAATTTGTATTAACGATTTTAATTTGGGGAGCAGATACAACTCCTTTGAAATGAGAGCTTGACTCTAGACTTATTGACTTAATGCCGAAATTAATCTTGCAAGTAGTGAAAAAGTAACGAAATTCTTGTAGTATTAACAATAGATTAATAAAAACAAAGGTTTAACATGAATTGAATACAAAAAATTAGATTAAACAAAAAAATGGAATTAAAAGAAATGAATGGAAAACGTTAGAAGTGGTAGCAGAAAGAAGAAATGAAGAATGAAATTGGAAAAATGAAATAAAATTGAAAGGAACTAAAATGGAAAGAAAATACTTAAACAAAAGAAATAAACAAAATAAATCGACTTTTAATACTCATATGCACTTGCATTTTATGAACTTTTATTGCATCAATGTGACTGAGAATTTTGTAATTTGTGTAATTTTATGGGATTGAATGAAAACCCCTCTTCAATTCTTTTCTTCTTCTATTTATAGAGAAATTTCTTGGTTTGTGAGAGCTCTTTTTATAGTAAGATCACTCACGTCCTTTTTTTTTCTCTTCAAAGACATACCCTATGTTCTACTTCAATATTGTGGGTCAACTAATACACTCCGCGTTCATGGCAGTTTATACATTAGGATTAGATTTGATTTTAAACGCATGTTAATTATGACTTTTTACACATCTCATATCCATCCTTTGTTTTTCTAGACATCTTGTAAAGTCATGGCATGTATATTTCATTAACCTCAAGTAACTTATGTCAAAATATGATGGCATTAGAATAGGTTGTTGATGAGTCCATATTTGATGGTATATTTTGATTCAATTTGGATGGATTCTAGCACATGAACTCACACTTAAGCACCAAAATAGCATATTTTTGTGTTTGATTCCTAATTTAAACTTAAATGTGAAAACATGCAATTTTTGTACTTAAATTGAGTAATTTTATTCCACTTTTATGCCATTCGATGCCGTGATATGTTTTGTGAGTGATTTCAGGTCATTTTGGCAAGATTGGCTAAACAAAAGTGGAAGAAAGCATGTACAAGGGAGAACACATGAAGAAAATAAGGAAAAGCACACACAGCAAGGTGTGCGTACGCACAAGACCGATTCAGCCAAGTGTGCGTGCGCACAAGCCAGCGTGCGTGCGCACAAGAGGAAATTTCTGCGCGTGCGTGCGCACAAGTACCCGTGCGTACGCATAGGAGCCAAAACAGCCAAGTGTGCGGACGCATACACCTGTGCATCCACACAGATCCTTGCACGTGGCTGCATTAATGAAACGCGTGGTGTACGTTTTCTGAGGGCTTTTGGCCCAAATTTTGGAGGCTTGAGGCTGAATTTGACGTGCTATATAAGAGGGATTCAACACATATCAAAGCAAGCTTTCATTAGGTTAGATTAGGTAGAAAATGCATTAGGAGCAGGAGTAGGAGTAGAGTAGAAAATGCTCTCTTAGGGTTTAATTTCTATTTCCGTTGTAGCATTTTATAGCAAGCTTTTCTTTGGATTTTGCTTCTTTAATTTGTAAGTACTCTCAATTTCCTCTTTAATTACATTGTCTTTACTTTCATTTCCTTTTGGTTCAAGTTACTTTGTTTATAATTGCAATTTTGAGTTTCTTGAAGTGTTGATTGATGAATTTAATGTTTCATACTTTCTTTATGTTTGTTTGGATGTTTATTGTGGGTATTATTGATAGTTGGTTATAGTTTGTTATTTTTCCTTGCAATTTTCCATGTTTTACTTTTATGCACACAAGGTGTTTGTGAAAATGCCAACTTTAGAATTTGAGTAGATTTTCCCACCTTGGCTTGTGGTTTGAGTTCCTAGGATACTAGAGTCATAATGTCCGACATTTAGTGATAATTCTTGGGTAGTTAGTTGACTCTTGTTTTCATTGACGCTAACTTTTTATCAACTAGTTTGGTAAGTTAGCTAGGACTTATGGATTAAGGTCAATTATGCTTGCTTGACTTACTCCTCGATGGTTGGGATTGACTAGGCGAGATTGACTCATCATAATTACCGTAGTTGTGGTTATGGCAATGATAGGATTCTTAAACTCTCATTCCCAAGCCAAGGCTCTTTATTGCATTTATAGCATTTTCACTAGTTTTGATCTTATCTTCTCTTTTACGTGCATTAATTCAAAATTTTGCTCATTGCTTAGTTCTTTCATTTTTTTAGTTCTTTTAATCTTTCATTTCTTGATTTCAAAAACCTTTTTGTCTACAACCAAAAGCGTAACACTTTCAATTGCATCCTAGGGAGAACGACCCGAGGTTGAAGTACTCTTGATCTCGGTTATTTGATTTGAATTTAAACATTTGATCTTGAGAGTTCATTGTCAGTTTAGACTATACTACCAACGAATTGATTCTTGTTTTGATTGATTCCAAACCATACGATAAATTCTCTTTATCAAATTTGGCGCCGTTGCCAGGGATGCAATTGAGTGCTATCTTTTGGTTGTTGTAAATATGTCCATAGTATAAATATATTCCTTTTTGGTTGTTTGGTTGCTTTTGTTAATAGTTAGGTTCTTTTTTTTTTTGTTTAATAATGTCTTTTGTTTTTATTTCCTACTTTCTCTATGAGCTATCACCCTTGTTGCTTGGAGCTTGGTTGTAAGTATTTCGTAGGGTATGATGAATTCAAATTGGGATTGCTTCATGGAGTGGGAGAACCAACTTAGGGAGGAACCAATTGCGTATGAGCAACACTCATGACAAACACCTCCGTCATACTACAACGAGCCAAATCCTCCCCTATGTGAATATCAAACCCAAGGATATGAAAGATACCCCCTACATGATCCCCAACCACCAAACCTTCAAGTACCGCACCCTCCACCTCCATGGAGTCAAGATACTTATACACCCTACCATCAACCATATGAACAACCACATCTTTATACACCACTTTAATACCCTCACCCACATGATACACCTTCCTACTATACAACCTTTTTCCCAACCTTTGAACCTTCTCTTTCACCCCTAATATGAAGTTTTTCAACCCTTGCCCCAAGAACAACAAGACCTTCAAGCATTATTCCAAGAGCAAGAAGGGTTTCGAAGGACGCAAGGGGAGTTCATCGCTACCATAGCCAAAGCGGTGAACCGCTTGGCCTCACTACGCTCAAGCAATCGAGACATCTTCCTTGGAGAAGGTGGAGGATCAAGTAAGAAGTGTAGTGAGAAGGAGAACATGGAGCCTCAAGAAAAAGAAGAAAAGCTAGAACAAGAGTTGCAACATGAGGAGGAAGGTAGAGCTAGTGAACCGGAAGAGGTAAATGGAGAATTGAAGGAGTTTGATCAAGAAGTGGATTGCATCATCAATGATTTTTTGTCCACCTTGGTCAACCCCCTCAATGATCTAGAAGAACCCCTCTCTCTTGAATTTGAGAGAGAAATGGAAGAGCTAGAAAATAGTGGTAAAGAAGAGGTGATCATCTAAGAAGTGGAGACATACATGCAAGAGTTTGCAAGAGTGACTCCAATCCAAAGGCAAATTGAATGGGTGACAATTTCCTCAATGAGCTTCATAGGCCCATACCAATATGCTCTATTAGAAACGAACCACCAACTTAAGGTGCTTTTTGGAGTGTTAAATAGTGAAGGAATGTGTGTTGGTAACCAAAGGAATTCAAAGAACAAGTGGTGCAAGGTCCAATTTGGAGGAGACCAACACTTGGGTGGGTGCTTCAAAGGTGGTTCAAGAGGTTGTTCATCTAAAGGCACAAGTGAAGGTCAACAAGAGGATGATAGAGAAATCAAAGTGTGGGATTCGGGCATACAACTCTACAACCAACAATTTTGGATCCCAAATTCTTGCTTGAGGTTGCTTGAGAGCTTAATGCACTTCGTTTGGGATCCCGGAGGATTCTTGAAGAACAAACATGGGTGGCAACTCAAGGATGAGTGGAAGCACAAGCCACCATGACACAAGCTTCACTCAAAAGTCCAACTTGAGGACTTAAAACCAAAGTGCTAGGTAGGAGACACCCCACCATGGTAATATCTTTTCAACCCTTCTTTCTCTTAGTTTTGTTTATTTAATTTTGTCTCTTCAATTAGCTTAGTTTAATTGCATTCTAGGTTGAATTTAGTTGAATTTTATATATGATCATGTGTTTTTGATGAATGATGTGTTTTAGGCTTGAAAAAAACCTTGATTGATATCATGGTTGGTGCCTTAGAGGCTTTAAAAATGTTCCAAAAACAGAGTTCTGTGCGTGCGCACAGCATCGTGCGTACGCACACTTCCCCTGTTTTTCACCACCTATGCGGCGCACAGTAGTGTGCGTACGCACACCTATTTTCACACGCTCTGTTCGCAGCGCTCACACCCTCTATGCACGCGCACCCCACTACATTTTCATTCTGTGCGTGCGCACACCTCCTTGTGCGTACGCACACATGGTCACTTTTCTCAAAAAAAAAAAAAAAGAGAGAGAGTGTGTTCTATGCGTGCGCACAGCTGTGTGCGCACGCACACATCTTGAAACCCTCTTTGCCAGTAGCACTCGCACTCCTTGTGCGCGTGAACGCCTCCAAATTTTTGCTGGTGTGCGTACGCACACATCTCTGTGCGTACGCACGGGTCGCAGTCTGGGCAATAATGAGGAAGAGTGCCCTGTTGTGCCACGCTTCACCCCTCTTTTCTTCTACCACTTCCCACAAGCCAACCACCCCCTTCTTCTGGCGACCACCACGTCGCCGGACGACCCCCGACCACCACCGGAGCCCCCACCACCACAGTCTCTCTCTCTTCTCTTTTCTTCTTCTTTCTTCTTCTCTCTTCTTTCTTTCTTCTTTTTCTTCTTCCTTTCTTCTCTTCTCCGGCGAAGTTCCATCTCTGTGAGCCTCGCAGTAGCTATCACAAGTGCCACTGTTGCCTATCCCTTTCTTTTCCATCCTTCATCTTTTCAATTTTTTTTGTTTTAATCTTTCCTTTTATACTTAGTTGCCTGCTTAATTTTTATTTTCTTTATTTAACTTTGGTTATTTAGCTTAAGTTTTGCTTAATGCTTTATTTGTTTGTTGCATTACAAGTGTTCAATTGTTGACTTATGGATTGTTGATGTTTGAATTTTAGCTTGAATTGATGAATATGTGCACCGCTCCATGTGTTTGACATAATGCCTACATGAACTTTTTGTTTAATTCATATGTTGTCATGACCATATGTGTTGGACTATATCCTTGTTTGGCATTCTAATCAAGAACTGTGCACTTTTGAATGATTATAATGTTGTTGTGGATTGGAATTTCAATCATGTACTTGATCATTGTCTTTAGTTACTAGCACCAAATTGATTTAGAAATTGACTTTTTGTCTCTTATTTGGTGTAATTTTTAATAAGTACATATTGAATTCAGTGAATTAAATGGAATTGCTTGTTCATCATGATTTTTAAGTCAATATAATCATATCACAAGGTATTTGCTCCTTGTTAATGCTTTGCATTTGTTTGAGTTGACTTGACTTGATTCTTATCAAGACTTGTCACTTTTTGTAGCAAGCACCTTCCCATGTGATTATTTGATTATTCCTAAGGATGAATAGGTAGTTATCTTCATCATTGCATTGGTTATTGTTGGTTGTACTATTTTATATTAATCTTGCGCTTTCACTTGCACAACTTTAATATCCAATAATTTCCACATTCAATTCACTCTTGTTGCAATTGCCTAAGCTTGCTTGTGTTTTAATTGATGCTCATCTCTTAGTTGCATCTTAGGCCATTCAATTGAGGAACTCATTCTTACTTTTTGATTATGTGGATGCCACTTTAATCGGCCGTTGTGTGTATTCCACACCACTATGCAAACTTCCTCAATTAGATGCTTATATGTTCCTTCTTTTACCCTTTGGTGTTACTTTCCCTATGATTCTAATTATAATTTTTCCATTCTTTTTGAGGTTGAGACGTCAAGGCAAGGAGCCGGGAGAGGAGGAGGACACCGAGGATGGAGATGCCAAGTATACATTAGACTTGGCGATTTCCTTACAACCCAAGCCCCCGCATCCACCAACTGAAGGTGGAGCTCTTAAGAGACATTCTCCCTGGATTGTGTTCGTGCACGGAGGACCGTGCAATGCTTAAGTATGGGGGAGGATTCGTCATTTTGAGGTGTAAATTCTCTTTACCGAATACTTTGCACTTTATTTTTGTTTCCTTTTTATTATGTTTCTTGTAGATATTTGGAGTGTTTTTTATTGTTGCATTGCATTTTCTTCTAGTACATATATCTTAGAATATTCATAGTTTATATCTAATGCATTTTGCATCTTTTGCATGGTATATATTTTATAGATAGAAGTTGTGATTGGATGATGTGAATAGCATATGCCTAGTTCATTTTGATCCTAATTGTTCATGTTATTTTTTACTTGTTGAAAATTAGAAAAAGAACTAGGAAATAATTTTGGTGAAAAATAACAAGAATTTTCAAGAATTTTGTTCAAGGGCATTCTATTGAATTTGTTGGGAATAAGTAGTATGACCACAATCCAATCAATCATGTATCAAATAATTTGTTATTGTTATTATATTAAAATGTTAATATAATAAGGTCCTTGATTAAATTTAGAGATTTATCATTGTGATAGTGATCATAATATTGAGAGATAAATCTTTTATAATTTAATCTAAATTGTTCTTGGTCATAGGATTATTAAAAAGGACATTAATAATCCGAAAAGATCAATATATATATATATATATATATATATATATAATGGTCTTCATTGGATGAAGATTAATAGATCTCATTTATTAAATTATATATATAGATGGTGCATATAGAGATATGACCATTGAACTGACTCACTCTAAGAATTCCTAATGGTTATAATTACCGTATATTTGTCAATAGAATATTCTCAAGATGAACATAGTAATATAGTTTTCTTTGACCTGCGACTGTCATAGAAATTAACAATGTATTTATTATACTTTGATTCTGGACACCTAATACCCTAGGGTGCTAGTTGAATGGATATTAGGTATGATTTAAATACTTGTAGAATTGATGATTAGTCAATAAGGAATCTGTCAACTCTCGGTAAAGAGTTTGAGCTCTATGATTATATTGATTGAGATGAATAAAACCTTGGCCAAGGGGATTGAATGAATGAATAAATGAGTTTCTTAGGTCATTCACAGTTCATTATAACAATGGTAACAAGTTAGAGTTTGACAATTAAACCATACTCTAAGGGTTAACCAAGAGCTGGAAAGATGGAAGGAATTATACGTTGTTCTTCTGAGGTTCTTAGTAAAAATATATTACTTCATACTATCGGGTCGTTGAGGAGTGTTGCTAGACGCCAACCTTGATTAGTAAATTTAGTATGACTAATTTACTACCCGCTTAGTATTAAACCTATGGGGTCACACACTAACGAGTGTTCTAATCTTTGCTGTAGAATTATTTAATTATTATTTTGATTTGATCAAATAAATAATTATATTAATTCAAATGGAATATTATTATATTCTTTGCTAGCACTAAGAATATAATAATAGTACGATGATTGAGAATATTAAATGAGATTTGAGAATAATTAGTTATTCTATTTCTGAATTTGAATTTTAAATTCGGATGAGATCCTAACTGATTCTGTTTTAAATTATTATGATATGATTCATAAAATTTGAAGGATTCAGATTTTGAATAAAAAGATATTATTTAAATTTGAATTGAGATTCAAATTTAAAATTAGGAACAAATCTCATACTATATATATGTATACCAAGAGTAAAGGAACGACAGACGAGAATAACAAGAGTTTTATTCCATTACCTCTACACACATAAACGTATGTGAGCCTGATTCTTGGAGAAGAATTTTATGGCGTGCAAAGAGTTGCAAGAGGTTTCTCAATTTAGATTAGATGTCCATTGGTCAAGGAGTTGACAGCAAAGGTTGGTTTCGGTGTGGATACGCATAGCGCCTTCGTACCATCGAAGGAGAAAGTGATTTTTACTAGCGTATGCAGGTATTTAGATCTGATCTATATATTGTATATTATTGGAATAAAGTTTAAGCACAAAATAGATCTTTAAGGATTACTTTCTTTTCTTCCGCTACGTGTTATGAACACATGGTAATCCTTCAGAATTGATTGAGAAAATTGCTTTTACACTTGCTTGAATGAATTTTTTTCGGAACATAGAAGAGTAAAGAATAAATACCTTGTGAGTTTTGAGCCATAATGAGTGGTTATACATTTTAACCACTAATTTTGTTCATTGTGTTCTACATCTCTTCTATGATTGTGATCTTAATTTTCCTTGATTCTTTATTTCCGATGATTGATGTCTTGAATGCATTTAGCATGATTGAGGCCATTTTTGAATTAAACCCATATAGCCTTACCCTTGCATCTATCATTGTTAACCCCTTTGAGCTTGTTAAACCCCTTTGTTCTAATTGTAACCACATCAAAACCCTAAGCGTAAGACCATGATTTACCTTGAATTGCATCTTTGATTAGCTTGGGTTGAGATGTGTGCGTCATTTAAGTGTGGGGGAAATTTTGGGAAGTATTGGTAGAGAAAAATTTTGTTTTGGGTAATTATTGAAAAATTTAGAAAATGGGTGCACATTCTAATGGGCGGTTAGAATGCATTTTTGTGATTTGGTTGATATAGGTTGAGTGAGATACTTGAGCTAATCAAAGATCCAATTCTTTAGTCCACTTAGCCATATCTATCCCACCATAACCTTAACCCCATTACAACCCTAATAAGTCCTCATGATAATTGCATTCATTCATCAATTACTTGTTGATTGTTAGATGAAAAGCAAATCCTTGAAAGCATGATTAAAAGAGACTTGAGTGATTAAACTCTTAGACACCGAGTATTAGAGTGTATACACACCTAGTGAGGGTTCAATTACTCAATTCTATGTTTCCACCTCTCTTATCATACATTCTTGCAAGTTACTCCATTTTGAAACTTAAATCAAATCAATAGATTTTGTTTGCATTGAGTTAATTCTTTGCTTAGCCCTATATGTTATTACCCTTGCTTGGAATTTTATTGTCTGCTTTCACTAAACCAATAGGATACATAGATAGATATATAGATATAGATAGTATATAATATACTTGCATGCATATAGATAGTTGCATTCAATAAGTTGAACCCCTCTTAATTGTTTTTCTTGTTGGTTTAGTATGAGGACATGCTATTGTTTAAGTGTGGGGGAATTGATGAGTCCATATTTGATGGTATATTTTGATTCAATTTGGATAGATTCTAGCACATGAACTCACACTTAAGCACCAAAATAGCATACTTTTGTGTTTGATCCCTAATTTGAACTTAAATGAGAAAACATGCAATTTTTGTGCTTAAATTGAGTAATTTAATTCCACTTTTATGCCATTCGATGCCGTGATATGTTTTGTGAGTGATTTCAGGTCATTTTGGCAAGATTGGCTAAGCAAAAGTGGAAGAAAGCATGTACAAGGGAGAACATATGAAGAAAACAAGGAAAAACACACACAGCAAGGTGTGCGTGCGCACAAGCCAGTGTACATACGCACAAGAGGAAATTTCTGCGCATGCGTGTGCACAAGTACCCGTGCGTACGCACAGGAGCCAAAACAGCTAAGTGTGCGGACGCACACACCTGTGTGTCTGCACAGGTCCCTGCACGTGGTTGCATTAATGAAACGCGTGCTGTGCGTTTTCTGAGGGCTTTTGGCCTAAATTTTGGAGGCTTGAGGCTGAATTTGGGGTGCTCTATAAGGGGATTCAACACATATCAAAGCAAGCTTTCATTAGGGTAGATTAGGTAGAAAATGCATTAAGAGTAGGAGTAGGAGTAGAGTAGAAAATGCTCTCTTAGGTTTAATTTCCATTTCCGTTGTAGCATCTTATAGCAAGTTTTTCTTTGGATTTTGCTTCTTTAATTTGTAAGTACTTTCAATTTCCTCTTTAATTACATTGTCTTTACTTTCATTTCCTTTTGGTTCAAGTTACTTTGTTTATAATTGCAATTTTGAGTTTCTTGAAGTGTTGATTGATGAATTTAATGTTTCATGCTTTCTTTATGTTTGTTTGGATATTTATTGTGGGTATTGTTGATAGTTGGTTATAGTTTGTTATTTTTTCTTGTAATTTTCTATGTTTTACTTTTATGCACACAAGGTGTTTGTAAAAATACCAACTTTAGAATTTGAGTAGATTTTTCCACCTTGGCTTGTGGTTTGAGTTCCTAGGATACTAGAGTCATAATGTCCGACATTTAGTGGTAATTCTTGGGTAGTTAGTTGACTCTTGTTTCTATTGATGCTAGCTTTTTATCAACTAGTTTAATTTGGTAAGTTAGCTAGGACTTATGAATTAAGGTCAATTATGCTTGCTTGACTTACTCCTCAATGGTTGGGGTTGACTAGGCGAGATTGACTCATCATAATTACCATAGTTGTGGTTATGGCAATGATAGGATTCTTAGACTCTCATTCCCAAGCTAAGGCTCTTTTTTGCATTTATAGCATTTTCACTAGTTTTGATCTTATCTTCTCTTTACGTGCATTAATTCACAATTAACTCACTAGTGGATGTTTTACCAATAGGACATTTTAGATTGAAGCCAATAAGCACGTTAGTATAATGTTTGATGTGCATGGTAGACTAATGCCACAACATGTGATGGAGTTGTATGTGGAGGTTCGTGATGTGTTTGGTGGTTTTGGGTCATTTTCTTCAATAACCCACGAAATCCCAGTCCTGGCAAGGCCGATTCACTTTGCCGATCCGCGGGGTAGTGGTGACGTAGAGTTCAGCGAGTCTGATTCAGATTATGTTGTCGACTCTGGTTCGTCCACTGAAAGTGAGTCGTATGAGGAATATGTGCTGGATATCCTAGCTGGTGGATGTGTTCGATTTTTTCTTCCTCCCTCGTTGCTTGTGCCACAGCTATCAGAAGTTCCAAACTATTAACAAACTCTTAATTTGGATGCGATGCAACTAGAGGACCCTTTCCATCTTAGTAATGGTGAGGATTACAACACGGATGGAAGAGTGGAATTTTGAGTGGGCCACAGGTTTGGTTTAAGAGTATAGATGTTGTTCTCTTGGCAGTGAAGAATTGCAACATTCGAAGAAATGTCGAGTACAGGGTGTTAGAGTCGGATAGGCTGAAATACCATTATCGATGCAAGCAACTCTCTGATGGGTGTCCATAGAGTCTTCGTGTAGCATATCGATAGAATATATATTACTGGTAAGTGTTGCATTTAACAGTTTATAGAATTAAATTAATGCACATTAATTTATACGTTAGATGCTAAGATTTATGAGTTCTCTTGTAGGGAGGTGCGGAGGTTTGGGGCACATACCTGTTTGCTACCAACCATGTCTCCAGATCACACTCAGTTGGATAGCAGTTTGGTTTGCACTGTTATCCTACCGATTATACATATTGATTCATCTGTATCCATTCCAGTATTGCAAAGTGCAGTGCAACAGAGTTATCATTTCAAGTCATTATATCGAAAGTATGGATGGTAAAATAGAAGGCGATTGCTCAGATTTATGGTTATTGGAAAGAGTCGTCCTGAACAAGAACTCATCCACATTGATTGGATTCTCCGACTGATGCTACTGACTGCCGAGCTATCTCTTTACCCTATCCACATGATGGAACTCGACAAAATAAAAACATATTAACGGCATCACAGATCTCCATGTATGAATTTCTCCGGCGCTCCTAATCCTAAAAACATGCATAACATTTTATTTAGCACTTATAGGGTAATTTGTGTATAACATAAGAAGATATCAGATGTGGTACCTCATCAAACTTGAGCTTGCATCACAATTTAAGGCCTTTGTCATGATGCCTGTCTTGAGTCTATTGTCCAAGTTTCATCAACCTAATAATTGAAAAACCATTACAGTTACTTTTTATTATTGTACATTCATATTATTACAACAAAAACAAAAATACTAAATAAAGTAGTTTATTATGTGTAAAGTAGTTTTACACGTGTATTCAATTACATAAGGACACATCAGTAAAAATAACTATCTTTCACATTTACTGCATGATGGTCATCTAAAAGAACAGATGTAATTGCACACTATGTAAAATATTTTACATACATTAAAATTAAACTCATTTATTATTATCTTTTTATAATATAATCTATTGATCCCATTTTAGCACATATTCACTCTTTTCCAAAATCAATTCTTTAAAATCACTTTCTTTCACATTCTAATTTAAGAAACGGCTAATCCAACCGCACAGCTAATGATAATAGTAATTCACAATTGTTACTTTGAGGATTGTGTTCGAGTATGGAATTTAAGTAAATTGACACACCTTAAAAACAGCAAACACATTTTTGTTGAAAAGAGTGGGTATTAATATTCACTATGTCCGCCAGTTAGTGTTGTGAAATCAAGCATCTGAATTGGTTGCATGTTCTTCTATTTTTAATTTTATCTCTATAAATTTATGCTATCTCGACTCCCTTTTTTCCTTAGTTGGGAATCATCGTATAATTCCAAGATCCGACGTGATTAAATAAAAGATTTTGTTACCAAAGCAATTTAACAATATCATCCTTGACACCCCACCATTTACATATTTTTGTACTTTGACCACAAATAATGTATGTTAACTAAATTTATATTTTTAATTTTTCATCCAGTTACAATGTTAGATAACATAACATGCATCTCATTTCTATTATATATTATTGTTCATGAGAAATGAGATTACATTGCAGGTTTGTTTCTCATTTCATTGTTGTGCCTATAAATTCTTTTTCTATATATTAATTGTATACTTTAAAAAACTAGGTTTGAAGGGTGGATCGGGAATCCGCGGGCAAGGCTGGAACCGGATTGCTTGACTGGAGCGATGGGGGGTGGTACCTGCAAAGACACTCCGACGCTCAAGTCAGAATGGATCTGAGAGGTATGAGGTGTGTGGAATGAATGATACCTGAAGGGACTTGGATCCTCCTTTTATAGGTGATGGCCGTTATCTTATCTTATCTTGTTTGATTAAGATAAGAGAGATATTTGAATTCGAAAGTTGGTTAGGAGCTTTGAAGGGCCGGTTCTGAGCCTTCGGGTCGAAACGGATTGTCCCCGGATAACCGGGTATGCGGGATCCGTGGGTCGGATCCGTAACATAACTGTAAATAATTATAATAAGAATGTATAAAGAATTAGAGTATATAAGATATGACTACTTAACAAATATTTAGTTTTTTATTTTTGAAAGTATTTTATGTATTTTTCATATACTCCTATTGCAATTAATTACAGTTATACATTAAATAACTCACGAATTAAACTAATTTCTATTCTAATTGACATATGCTAAAATGATTAACTAATTATAATTAAATTTATATCTATTGTTAATAAAAATGATCTAGGTAACATATTAAATTAAATTTTGTTAATGATGATCTTATTCTCTGAACTCTTTAGTTACTTGCGCATGATCCTTTTATCTCATGGAATACATTTTTTAATTTAATTGGTCAGATATTTGTAAAGTTTGATGTCATAGGTTAATTAATCAAGAGATAATTGCTTACACTACGGTATATTGATTGATTAATTAGCCATGTGAATATTAGACAAAATGCCCCATTTATGTATAACGAACATTCTCAAATTTTTAAATATTTTTTAACTAAGCATCAAATCTTACGTATCTTCATCTTCATTGTTTAGTAAAAAAGAAGATGAAGAAGAGAAAAATTATATACGTTAATTTTATTTTTATTTTATTTTTTTATAAAGGAATAATATTCTGATAAAAGCAAATTATTGGCGAGGATATAACTTACAAAAAATAAATTATTTTCTATTTTTGGTAGATTTAAAAAAAAAAAGATATTTATCTTTTTGGATCTAATATTTTTCTTTTCACAAGCATCTAATAACTAATAATTTTTTATAGTGAGCCCATATAATTTTCCAGAATCAAGAAGAGTAAATATAGAATCTATACGACAAAAGAGTAATAATATACTTTCGTGAATTATGTGAAACAATTGAAAGATTGACTAATTGATGCTTAAATGCGTATTTAGGCGTGATTCATTATTTGACCAAATGTGTAGCACTCTCAAAAGTTCGATTGAATTGTCTTAAGATATTAGGAAGAGCTCAACGAGGACCGTTCCTTTATTATCATCTAATGGGATCTGGCATGCTAATAATTTCTATTATAATAGGCACACGAATGAGAATAATATATAAAAACATTATTTATATCTAATAGGAAGATCTGAGTGGTGGAATGGGATCCATCTTGCATTCTTAATTGGATTAATGCCTTAGTACACCCCATTTTTATACTTTTATATTTCTAAATTGCATTCTGGGCGACTTTGAGAATAAGATTATCTAGATAGTGAGCGCTCAGCCAATCGTTATTCTAGTTTTAATCGGTGGCGCTACAATTTTTGTATTCGATGTCGCATTTCCTGCATCTCGTAGTGGTAGTCATTTTCTAAACCAGCGAAGTGGTGAGCCTCCACGTTACAGGATTTCGGATTAGGGACTCCCTAATTTTCATACCCGAGGAGAACTTCTCCGTGATTAGGGGTAACATTGATTTCATGTTCACCGGCCATCCTGATCTTGATCTTTTAAGGAGTTTTTAGATTGATTGTAGAGTGAATTCGGTGTTCAGTCATGATTCTTGGCGAAGTAGAATTCTCACGGACAGCGCAAAAATATTTATACCTAGAGTGAGTTCACGAACTGAGGGGCTAGAGATCGGAAATCCTAATTTTGATGCGTGAAAAACCAGGTTGAGAAGACAACTTGAAAAATACTCCAATACTAAAATCAGTCAAGTGTTTTGAGTAGTATGTACTTATCTCCCTTACCTGCCGAGTGCTTTCCCCTTTTATCTCTGTCTTTTGGAGTTGACGTTTTTTCAACGTTTAATATCTTTATATCGTATCTTTAATGTTAGGTTTGATGTTTTTTTTTCTGACTTTAGTAATGTTGCCGTTGTGGTATGCCCAACGTTATCTCGTAACGTCGGAATCTCACTTAATTGTTGTTTTATTACGTTATTATTTATTTAGACAATGCCATATATAAAATATTCAAGTTTTGACCTAAAATGCCATTTTTACTCGAGTTTTGATCATATTTCAAGTGGGGCCAATATATATAATTAAACTATCATATTTTATTTTAACAAAAAGATTGAAGAACCGGGTTGTGTTTTGGGTTAGTTCAATTCGGCTCAATCCGTCTTATCGGCCTTTTCGTTTATTGATGACTCGCTATGGTACAAGCTTGTCCTATATAATAATCCTAATCCTAATATATAATAATTACAACCCCACCATTAAGTATTTAATAATTGTAATAATTGTCAACAAATGGGTTAATAAGTTTATGCCATTAAGATATGAAATGTCTTTTGCACCTCTAGCCTATGCTTTAATTTGTTCCTCTTTTTTTTTTTTTACTTTACAATAAAAAGGAGGCGCGTAAAGACAATACTCGTAACTATTAACAAAGCAACATTAACCTTTATCGTATAATACTACCATCTAATCTCTAGATTCAATTAAGATATAAGGGATCAGATCCTCCATTAGTAAAAAGTAAGAAATTTGAGATTGGATAATTTTGAAGCATATAGTTAAGTATATATGGCTAATTTGGTCTTCCTCCGCAAATAATTATTATTCCTGGTACAATTATCTATTATATATTTCATTTGAGTTTAGTATATCTTAATATATTAGGAGACCTGCAGTTCTAATGGGACCAGCGATTTGAATGCACACCTCACGTGGAGACCAATTCTGTTTTACTTCATTGGCTTCCCTAAACCGCACACATTATTAGCTAGGTTAGGTCACCTTGCCTTTTT
>NC_029790.2:18589686-18590643 GCF_000816755.2 Arachis ipaensis | reverse complement strand
ATTAATTTTTATTAATGTTAGATTAATTTAATTAATAAAAAATTTAGATGTGTAATATTATTCTTGTTGTAGGTTAAAAACGTTCATTTTGTTCTTTCACTAGACAAACGATAATTAGGTTTAATTTGGTTCATCTGGACTAGATTTTAGTGAAGTTTATGTATATATACCCTACCATAATAAAACGTAAGCAGCGATCAATAGGATACGTTTAGTTGAAAAATATAGGTATCTTGATATTTATAAAATGAATAAATTTGAAGCATTAGATGTTGCATTCATGTTAGAACATGTGAGGACAATCATGGGCAATTTGGATTAGTAGGAGCTTTACCTTGAATGGGTGGGTTAGCACCACAACCTAGTAATCTAACATTACAAAGTTGTGGGACTCCTTCTTTCTTTTTCATATTATTTCGCAAGTATAACATAAATTATTATTCCGTTAAAAATTAAAGTAAGCATGTCCAAATAATTTTTTCCATCTTTAATTTTGAGCAAAAGAATGCGGATGCATGTTGCATTGAATAAGACCTCCTAATGAAACCCTATTCGAAAAGTTAGTAAAATAAAAAAGTAATAGTTTAATTAAAATTCTCCTTATTTGGATTTTTTTTTCATATATTAACTAGAGTAATCAATAATGAAGTAGGACCCATGCAAAGCACCTGGATGCTGGTCTGCTGGATGCACCTCCAAAAAGCAGGAGGGGTTTTACACTTTAGAGTAACGACTAATGCAAGTAGTATGAATCCTAATACTGATTATTGAACAATAAATAGTTCAAGCACAATGTCAGCTTGCACAGTACACATGAATCATCGTAACATTATTTCATTTTTAAATAATAAAAAAATTTGATAATAAAAAAAAATTAATCAAAATCAACTAAAATTTATTTTATTAATTATATAATAATTAATAAATACTAAATTAAAAAAATTCTGACCTCTGACC
>NC_029790.2:18575853-18589584 GCF_000816755.2 Arachis ipaensis | reverse complement strand
TTTGAATTTTTTAAAAATTATTTTTAATTTAATTTATCAAAAACATAGATATTACAAATTTTAAAAAAATATATTTTAAAAAGTTAATTTTTATAAATTACTTCCAACCAAACTTAAAGTTGTTTCTTTTCTCAGTGAATAAGTTATAATGAAATTATTTAGTGTCTATGAAAATTTTGCTTAATTAATTTATGTTTCACTTTATTTTTGGTAATCTTGACAGGGTGTTGAATCAAGCTTGAATCAAAATATTAATTTAGGGAGCAGATACGACTCCTTTAAAAAAGAATAGATTCGACTCCGAAATTACTTAGTGTTTATGTTGAAACAGTAATGTAAGGGACAAAAAAAAACAGCCAGAATTTACCTTATTTAGCATTCATTAATTGTTGCAACAATTAATGAATGCTAAATAAAGTAAATTATGCCTATTTTTGTCTAATTTTTTTTGTTATAAAATATTTCTGGTGTTAAAAATGCAAAATATATAAAATGCTTGAATGTGGCAAATAATAAAGAATTGTAATAAAAAGAAATAAATAAAACAGATGAAAGTTTTAAATAATTGAAAGAGTAAAATCGAAATTAAAAAAAAACAATAAAATATTAAAAACAAAGAAATGAAAAGCACAAAATAAATGAAAATTTTAAATAAATGAAAGCGTAAAAATTGAAATTGAAAGAAAGCAAAATATTTGAAGAAAAGAAATACAAATAAAATGCGTAAAGTAAATAAATGAAAAGAAAACAAATAAATGAAAAGAAACAGAAAAAAAAAAAAACAAAAGAGAATAAAGCGGAGTTTAGACACTCTTATGTACTTGTATTCCGTTAGCTTTCGTTGCGTTGTGGAGATTAGAAATTCTGGTGGAGTTTTAGTGTGATGATCTAGTATTTTTTTATTGAAATTCGAGAACTTTTCTAAGTTTCTCCTATTTATAGACCATGAAGATAGTCTTGTCATGGAAAATCTGCTCTACGATCTCACTTCCTCTTTTTTGTCAGGTCATGATCTTGTTGTGATCATAAAGAATCTTGACTCACAAGTTTTGATACTCGTGTCTTTTTTGGTTTTCAAGTTTTACGTTTTCTTTAACTTGCTTTTCAAATTTTACACTCATATTCTCTATTAAGTTTAAAGGTCGAATAACAAATTTTGATATTCAAGAAAAGATAATAACTGTCTTTCGACTTCGACGTTATTTACACTATCTTTTTTTGACTTCAGTTTATCTGTTCCTGTTTCTATAGCCGAAACACTGTTTCTATAGTTCAAATTATTAATAATCGAAATAGTCCTTTTATAAAAAAAGAAGAAGCTATTTTTTGTACCAACAGTCTAAAAATAAAAATAGAATAAAATAAATTTATTTTTTTATTTTGAATTTTATAAATAAAATTGAAGTAATGTAGAAGATATCTAAGTAGTAAGTAATATTTCTAAGTTGAGTATATTAAATATATCTAAAAAAGACATTCCAATATTCAAAAGTCAATAAGTGTATATTTTAGGTTGTATATTCCATTCAATGAAAAATACCTTCCTTCGAAATTCTAAAGTCTTTTATAGGTAAATTGATAAATGGATTATCATTGTTGTAAATAGTGGGTTACGAAATCACATTTTATAGGTAAATTGATAAATGGATTATCATTGTTGTAAAAAGTGGGTTACGAAATCGAAAGTAATAAAGATAAATAGTCACATTCATCTTTAAAAAGATTATTTATCTTTTAAATTAGTTTTTAAATTTTTTTTTAATCAAATTCGTTTTTTAAATATTTTAAATTAATTGCGTTTGTTTTTTTGTCATTTTTGGTTGATGGTATCAAAATTTGTTAATGTGATATGCTAAGTGATATTACAACACACATATTAGTATTAATTGACTATTAGCACGATAAGTTTATAAAATTAAATCAAATCAAAATCTAATTGAGAAGAGAATTTGAGGCATTGGAATCTCTCAATATGGGATTGATTTGATCTAACTTCGTAAACTTATCATGTTAGCCTCTAATTAGGATTACTAAATGTGTGTTGTGGTGTCACTTAATGTGTCACATCAACAAATTTTGACACCTTTAGCAATGGAAGTGACGAAAGAACTAAAATGACTAACTTAAAATCTTTTAAGGACGAATTTAGTTGAAAACTTTCAAAAACTAATTTAAAAATTGTGTCTTTTTTTGAGACTAATTTGACAATTTACTCAAAATAATAACCAAAATGAGAATGATGATTTTATCAATAATCGAGTTTTAACATAAAATATTCATTTATATTCGAATTGTTAATATCCGAAATTGTATTAAAATCTAAGCAAGATCAAATTGACTATCTAGAGATAATACTCAATTCGGTCACTCAACTTGCACGCGAGTTTCAATTTAGTTCCTGGGATTTTAATTGCTTCTATTTAGTCCTCACACTTTGCGAATGTGACTCATGTTAGTCTTTCAAATAATTTTCGACGCACAAATATTAACAGAACGCTGACGTAGATAGCCGACACTACAAGAAATACGCCAATTACCATCGGATTTACCATCAAATTTAGCATCACGAGTTACCGGCGGCTTTACCGACGGATTTATGGAGGATTTGTGATAGAATTTGTTATGTCAAATAGTTACCAGCGGATTAACTTTTTCGATGGTAAATTCGTGGGTAATACTTGGCGGAAAATGGGAGGAAATATGGGCGAACTTTAGCATCGGATTTACCGTTGGTAAAATCCGATGATAAGCCATTTTAGTTAAATATTACGTTTTAGTAACACACAAGGAGTTCCCGTCGAATTTACGGTAAATTCAACGGTAATCAATCCTAAAATTGAGAGCACTCTCCCCCTTTATTTTGAAAAGCCTCTCTCTCTCTCTCTAAACCCCTCTTCTCCATTTCTCTCTCTACCCATTCCCGCCGCTGCCACTCCAGCCTCGGTCTCTCACTGTAGCTCTGACGAAAACCAGCCAATTCTCCGTCGCTGCACCACATTGCACTGTCCAGCACTGCCGCCGTTGCATCTCCCTCCATCGCTATCAGGTTCTATGCATCTCCCTCTTATATAAATTATAATTTAAAATTTATTTACATGTTAATTTAGGGATTACTAATATGTTAATTTAGGAATTTAGGATTTGATTATTATATGCTAATATAGGGTTTAGGATTAACTTAATGTAGAGGATTTGCATTTTGGTTAGCATATGGTAATTTAGGTTTTATTCATATTTGTTATTAGTTATTATAAAATAGGATTTGATTTGATGATGAAGAAATTAAAATAAATTATATGATTTAGTGTTTGTTTATTTTACAAAGTTAGATTGCTTTGAATATCTATTAAATATTCTTTGCATTTGAGTTCATTAGTAAAAATGATTAAAGTCTCTTAGTGGATGGATTAGGATTTCAACCCTTTTATATTGGTTTGGATGGAATCCTTGAGGGGTGAAGAAATCCGAATTTTAGAGGAGATTCTGTCGAAATTTTTATAAGATTTCGAGTGAAATTGAAAAATTAAAATTATGTTTTCAAAAGTCTTATAATTATGTTTAGGGTTGATAAATATTTGTATTAATTGTGACATGAATTAGTTCCTCCTTAAAATTCTTATTTTAAGTGTTTTGGGTTATTTGTTATAATTATTTGTTATTCAAACATTTCTCATATTTGTTATAGTTATTTGTTATTTCTTGAGTTTCTTCTTATACTATTATTTATGAGTGTTTGTTATGTGATTAATATGTTTACTATATTAAGTGTATTAATATGTTTAGAGTTGGTGAATTTAATTGTGTTTTGATTAGTGTTAGTAATATATTCGAGTGGGTTACGTGGTCGTGGTAGAGGGCGGACTTCCAACGAATCCCCATAGACTATCCAGTCATCACCCGCTACCCTGACTATCCCGTTGACCCCTGTGACGTCACAGGTGGGTCCAGCAGACCAGCAATTCATCATGGTCTCAACCCTGAACTACGTGCCTCATTCTGCTACACCCCCGCAGATCCAGCGACGACAGAACCCGCAATGGGTGATTCCTTCAGTGCCCCCCAGCAAGATGCCCCTCCTCCACCGCCTGTCATCTGGCTAAGAATTTGGCCTGATGGCATGCAGTCGTGAGTACATACAATTTTTTAATCTTACGTTTGTTAATCTTAAGTTTATGTGTTTCTATGTATTTGTTAATGTTATGTTTTTTCTCTTCTAGATTTGCACCAAATCCAATGCTTGTACACAGGAGATCTCTGACGTCATTAAGTCGATGTACGAACACCCGCGTCCAACCTACACAGAGATCCCGAATGAGACCAAAGATCGATGGTTTCAGAAGTAGGCGGTAAGAACCCAATAATGTTGAATTAATTAACTATATTTGAACTGTATTTTATTTCAAATAACTACTGTTGGTGAATCACTTTGTGAAGTTAAAATTCATATGGGATGTGGAGTATAATCTCATGATCAGGAAAGTCTACAATCACCAGGCAGCTAAACGTTTTCAGCAGATGATAAGCAACATTCGTAAGAGGCGCGACTACCTCACGTCGTTGATCTGTCTAGCCATCAAGAAGGATCTGGAGGTCTATTTTAATCATGATGAGGGGTTCAAGCGTCGACTTCTGACAAACGTTGGTAACAGGGCTTCGCTTGGGTCGTCAAAATATACGGGTGGTCGGCAACTTTCATAAAGATAAAGAGCAGGCTAGTAAGAATTTTGTCATTGTTTACTGTTTTAGTAGTTACTTGAATTAGTTGTTTAATTTTTTCATTTATTTTATTGGTTGATATATTAATTTGTAGTCTAAGTCATTGGATCATAAGGTGACACTAGCGAAGACCTTCAAGTATACCTATACTTTGAAGGCTAACAAGGAGAGATTTGCTGACGAGCGGTCAATGGCCCATCATGTGAGTTTAAATTAATCCTAAATTTCAAATTTATTTGGTTTAAAGGCAATTATTTAATTGTTATCCTAATCATGACATGTTTGACACAAGAGGATTACATGCAGAGGTTGGAGGCTGCGATCCAGCAATCTCATCCGCCTAGTGAGAACGATGAAGCCGGCTCCGAGACCTCAGTGGTAGATCCTGACAGAATTTGGTGCAAGATCGCCTTTGAGCCCCACAATAATCGCCGCTTTGGGTTGGGTCGTTCTTCACCAGTGGCCTCCGCTCCTCCACGTTGGCAGCTTCCTCTGCCTCTGTCACCACTCCTGCCGATATCCAGGAAGTTGTCGACTTGAGGGAGGAGGTGCATAAGTTGACATAGGAGATTTACCAGCAAGCGGAGCAGTCTGAGCAGAGGTACAACGACCTTCTTACACGCGTGGGAGGAGCTGTTGCCATCAGCTCAGACCTGACAGAGAAGCTGGAACAACTTGATTGGTTGTGAGAGCAGATTGAGGAGTACAAGCAGCATATGCGCGTTGGAACCAGCGGCGCTGGAGGCAGCGGCACTGCTGGTTCCAGCAACAATACTGCTGGTGGGGCACCAACGTCAGCACCTACTCCGCCGCCTCAGCATGGGTACCACAATGACGACGATTACCGGGATCTTTAGGGGTTTCATTTTTTTGTTTGCCTATTTCATTGTATTCTACTTTTGTGATATTTTATTGTATTCAAACCATTTATTTTTAATAAAATAATTTGTTAATTTCTGCTAATTTTAGATTTTTGCTAACAATTTTGTTAATAAGAGTTTTAATTTGACTACTAATTGTGGCTTAACTATACCAAAATAAAAAATAAAAAATATTATCGTAAGATTTACCGTCGAATAAATCTGACAATAACTTGGCGCCTAAACACGTGAAATGGCAGCAAAGTTATCGTTGGATTAATTCGATGGTAATCATCAAATCAATCTCAACATATCCATTGAAAATACCGATGAAAAATCCGCCGGTAATTAGCATCGGACGAAAAAAATTCGTTGGTAAGTGGTTTCCAGCGATGTTTATACCGTCAACTGCAAAAGGATGGTAAATCCGACGGTACTCAGCGTTTTTCTTGTAGTGCGACATCGTTTTTGTTTTGACACTCAAATAGTCCAAAAAAATATCATAGGTGATATTTATTAGAACTTTTCATCCCAAAGCAAGTAATCCAGCATCGTTTTTGAGCTATTTGAGCACCAAAACCAAAACGACATCATTTTACAAGTTTTAGGGTGGGATTTGGTTGTCTGTGCTTCATTAATATTTCTATACCGGAAATTATTCTATGGACTAATGTGAGTCACATTTATAAAGTTTGGAGACTAAAGAGAGACAATTGAAACTTTAGAGACTAAATTGAGACTCACGTACCAGTTCAAAATCAAATTGAGTATTAACTCATATATATTATCATACTTGAAAAAAGAAGGATGAAGTATTTATAGCCCATGTAAAAGTGGAAACATATGTCAATAATAATGGTAATATTAGAAACCAATTTAGGATATTCTAGTAGTTAAATTACTAATTTGCTTAAATGTTGGAGATTTAAATTCTGTCTTATGTATAGAGTAATTTATTGGCCAATGATAAACTCTTAAATAGAATTTCGATCTACCACAAATTACTCATTGACCTGTGAAACTGAGGGATACCGAAAAAAAAAAAAAAATAGTGATAATAACATATGGATTGCATTTAAGTCTCAATATAATCTCTTGACTTGCACAGCTTAGCGACAATAACTATTTTTTTAGCTGACGACGAACAACCCACTATGCTCAGCATTATTGTTCCTTTTAGTACGCTAGTTGATTAATTCTCCTTAAAAAAACAATTTTCTAGTTTAGACTTTAGAAATTTACGACGAGGATGTAAAAAATCAATCAAGTTAAAGGGCAAATAACGTAAGAACATAATGACAATTGAATTCAACATATTGCCGTTAGTATGAGATTTGTTTCCATTATTGAATGGTGATTATGGGTTTTATTAGAATATTGGGAACCACTTTATTTTTGAGAAAGGGGAGGAAGATATGCATCTATGATCTATTCACTAACACACGCTTATATTTATTGGCTTTCACATCAAATGTGAAGCCCGACAGAATAGAATTTCTATTTTGTTTCTTTCTTGTGTTCTTTCCCATTCCCCTCCTTAATTAAAAGAAAAAAAATTGGTAGGGCGATCCTAGCAAGTTGTTTTTCTTTTGTGTACGGACATTGGTCAAATTGACGTACCTAATTATGAAATTCATAACATAAGGTGCATGTTCATCAAAGTGCGCCAGCATCAATCAATAATCCTCAGATTGGTTCTTCCACTCTTTTAAGTGTTCTTTCTCATTGGAGAAACTTGAATATATGTAGGGGGACCAGAGCAGAATATTAAAAAGGTGTGTAGCCCAAAGGCGTGTGGTGTAGGGGGGTCCTATAAGACAATGAAAACATGATTGTCATCTCAGCTCAGCAACAATAAGATGATGTGGAATGTGGAGTGGGAGAAGGTATTCACATACAACAACCATGATTCACCGCAACAATTATTGTTGTGTCTACTTGTATAATCAAATTATTAAGCTAAAGAATGCTTTAGTGGAAGCCGTTTAGGTTGTCAAGAGAGTTTTGTGGATGTACTTTAATATTAAATATTAATTAATTAATGCTAGCATTATAGCTTAGCTTAGCCCGCAGGCCAGTGGCCTTCTCTCACATAACTTTTTTTTTTTTTAAGTTCCCATCCGTCGCGGATCGGAGCTCCATTTAAGGATTTGTCGTTGGCCAATAGGTTGCTGCATGCATAAGGCGGGATTCGAACCCCGACACTTGCTTTATTACTTAAATGGACTAATGAGTTAACCACTATACCAATCCAACTTGATTTCTCTCACATAACTTCATCTCTGTTTGTTGCCATTTTCTCTCCACTTTTTCTTCTCATATGATGCTAGATAGTAGGTACAAAATTTAAAATATTTTCATTGGTACGATGATATATAATATGATAGTTTGACCATATAAATAACATTTAATTTGTTTGTAAAACATACTAATATCATTCACTTATTATGGTTAGAATAGCATTATAAGTATTTTTGAATAAAGAATCGGGATGATTCGTTTTATAAGAGTAAAAGTATATATATATATATATATAGAGAGAGAGAGAGAGAGATGTTACACATATCCTTTATAAATATAGTGAGACTTCGTTCACTAAAGAAATTCCCTAGTTATAATAGTGAAAAAAGTTAGAAATAAATAAAAAGAAACGTATCGCAGAATTCGACCTTCAACAACCTTTTTTCGAGAGGTTGGGGAGCTAGGATGGATTGAGGGGTGGGTGAAGGGTTCACAAACTCCAATTCGAAATTCAAACCATGAAGATGTGGTCCAATCATTCTTACATTTACCGACTTATTACAATCAATACACTGGGAAAGGCAGAAGAGGTGGAAAAAAGAAGTCTTTTTTTTTTTTGGTCAGGAGAAGAACAGGTTTATTAGTCTAATGGGTGGAATAAGTTCTATGATTCTCAACAGACCACAATACCCAAAATAGATGGAACTTATAAAGTTTTAATATTGTCTATTCCACTCGATTCATTTTTAACCAACTACGTAATGCAAACTTTAATGAACCCAGGCCAGTTCACAATTCGGGAAGTGTTGTCGTTGGAACCCCGGAAACGATTGTTGATTCAACAGAAATCGCATTTCACAAATGAGTAAGAGATATCAAAGATGCGTAACGAATTGAAGAATAATTATAAAAATACCTACACAAAATTTGCTTTAACATTAAGGTTTACACAAAAATGACCGCAATAATTTGTCCCAATTTGCTCACATGCAGCAGAACAATATAACTGCAAGAAAAAAAAAAGGGAGCATTCATTGTTGTACACCACAAACCCAAAACACCGATACAGCACATGTTACTACAAGGACATTCTTAATGCTCATGAATTCACCCTAGGACTGTATTAGAAAAAGCCTGGTAGACTACCGCATATGATCATTGGTGCGGCAAAAACGGATGCTGATAAATTCATCAAAACCTATGTAGCAATTTCCCCTAGCTACTCCACAAATATAGCAGTAGACTCTCGGTAACCAGATAGTACTTGCGCACATCATTCCGGCATAGAATAAGATCCTGAGTAGTAGAAGGAATGCATTGTTAGTTAGACCTAGTACTTGTAGAGTTTGTAGTTATTACGACTACTTATCAACCAAATTGGAAACTGAAGAACAAAAAGTACAATAAAGTTGAGGAAAATGATGCGTCACTAGTTGTTACATACAGATTATGACATGTTTTAGTTTATAGCAACAGAAAATGAAGAATGAAAATTATTTACTTATTTTGCAAATTGATACTCACTTAGCCATTACACGGCAACCTGGACTCAACCCCATAGCATAAATGTCAGTTCAAAAATGGTTTTCCACCTTCCATAAAACAAGTGAACAAATAAAAAGCTCCATCCATCCAACACCATTTTGACTTCTATCCATGCGTTCACTTTCAATTAAGAGGGTATAAGACCATCCTGTTTTTATTATTTTGCTTTAGAAATAAATTCTCTACTGCTAGTACAAGAGGTCATGAGAGTTTCCAAGTCATTTGTTTGATCTTTGACCTAACTTTAACTTATGAAAATGAGTTATGTTTTTAACTTTTAAATAAACATCTCCTATTCTCCTATACACCAACCTGGACTCAATCCTGTGTCACACTTATACTGTGTCACACTCATTCAAGTAGACTTCAAGATACTACGTTAGAATAACATGTAAATGAGAGTAAATTTTGTCTGAATACCCATCATTCTTACCAACAAAAATTCATGTTATTATGACACAAGTGAACTACCAATATCCACCAAACCAAAGGACAAAGATATCTACTGTAATACACAGACAAAATGAATCAAGAAGAATAACAAATATAACAAGTATCACAAGCATTTCTTTAAACTAAACAATATTAGTCATCAGGGATATTTTTTTTTTAATTCTATTTGCAGAAAATTCACCAAAAGCAAACACCGCATATCATAATAAAGGGAAGGTAACTCAAGTACATACTCAAACTATTGTGAGATTGTAGCTGTTGCAAAGCTGAAGTAGAGCTGCTTGATTTGTTGGATCAACAGTTTCATTTATGACCTTGGGGTACCTCCCAGGAGAAAGTGCAGAAAGTCGAGATATTGAAGCAACAAAAAATTCTCTAGGATCTCTTATATCTTTTAGTGGATCCTCTTCCTTCTTCCCAGCATTGTAAAGACGAACAAATGTGGCAGTATAACCCACATTTTCTGTAATATCTGGCATATCAGGTTCCTCCTCAGCCCTATCTTGTTCTGGTCGTGAGAGAAGAGTGACAATGCTGTCCACCATTTTACCCCATGATTCAGCAGCAGCAGGATCCAACAGGACTGGAGACTCACAAATGAGCCTTGTTGAAGCAACAGCAGTCAACTTGAGCTCAATAGAACCAGTGATTAACTTGAGATTAGGTATCCAGAACTGGCTCAAAATCACATTAAATATATTAGGCTGGACAAGATTCATGGTTTCAACAAGATTTGAGGGCCCGTGTTTTATCAGGAAAAGTGACATGAATATTAAAAGGGACTTGATAAGTTTTACTGTCCGCCTTCGTTGGAGCTCTCTGAAAAGAGCAGCCCAAACATGGGAAATATAAGGCTGTATAACATTATACTCAAGACTCTCAATGACAGTATTGAGCACATAAAATCCTTGCTCAGATGTGCTAGAAGATTGTATAAGTGTATCAAATATGCCAAGAACTTTAGTCAGTCTATCACCTTGATTGATTTCATTTGGTGCCTTTTGAAGGAAGGCCTGGAGTAGACGCACAAGGGCAGGAACATTCGGAGCTCTCTTCCAAGAATCAGGTGACAAAAGGATCTCAAATATCTGCATGTAGATTGGTGGAATTGGAGGCCTGTTTAACTCAACAAGCTGAGCAAGCAATTGGAATGTGTATGGGAAAAACTCAGTTACATCATTGGATAAAATTATTTCAAGCCTAGGGAAAAGGCTCGCCTCAAAGACAGATACAAGAGATGGGTCTCTCTCGCTAGCCCGCTTCACAAGAATAGCAACTGATTCAAAGAGATAATGGTTAAAGATGGGGTTTTTAGGATTTTTGCAAACTTCACCAAGAATAAAAGCTAACCCCTCAATGCAAACTCGAGCAACCTCAGCAGATATATCTGCAACCCCAAGAACCCGCATAATGCATTTCATTACATATTGATTCTCCTCAGACTCTGGTAGCTTCAATGCACTGAAAAGATTGTTCATCAGCATTGGGAAAATCGGATTGATATCTCCGGCTGTATAGCGTGGTCTACTCACCTCATCCTTTACCAACAAGAGTTTTTCAATACAACTTGCAGCATAAGAATGAACAACATTTGACTCTGAAGCAAGAAAACGAACCAAATCTGGGAAAAACTTCAATGCTACTTGCTTTGATATTTGACTGCGGAACATAGTAAAAAATTTGAGTGCACCTGCCTTAAGCATAGGAAACCCATTCACGTCTGGACTCTGCAGCTCAGGGACAATAACGGATTCAAAAAAGCTCTGAACATCAACAAGGTCAGTGGACACATAACTAGTTCCAGCCTTCTTGGTTGCAAGAGAAACTACCAAGTATATAGCACAATCCTTATCCTTCCAATTTTCTGTGGGGTTAGCAGCAAAGGAACTTAATAAATTTTGTATTTGCGCAGAGACAATGCTTCTGACAACATCCCCATAATGTGTGGCAATCCCCTTAAGTAGCTCACAAGCAATCCTCCTCCTGGTATCAAGATCACTACCTTCCATATCTCTCCTAATAAACTCAATGTAATTCATCTCAAACAGTTCCTCGTCATCATCCCTCAATCTTACATTCGGGATCACAATACACTGGCAAATCTGCGGCACAACTCCTTCACTGGCAAACAAGGTGTGATGAACACTGGTGCTAACAGTGGTCAAAAACTTGATTGCAGTGATGGCAAGCTGATCGCGGCTAGACGACTGGGACACATTTCCCAGCAAAGTCCACACAGCAAGAGCAAACTCATTCAAGTATCCTTGGAACTCCTCCTCATTCTTCTCCATATAAAGATTAATGTTCTCACAAACAGCAGCCCTAAGTTCATCAACAACCGCAACACCATCATTGCCACTACCCTCAAGAGCAGGATAACTAGTGGTAAGATATTTCCTAAACTCAGTCATCCACTCCTTCATATGATCCTCGAAAAATTCAGGGAGCTCCTGGAAATTTAAAGAAAAAAATATCCTACAACACAACCTCTGCGACTCAAAGAGGGGTCGCAGGGTCGCAGCATTTCCTCCAGAACTCGCAGCAGCATCAATCAGAGAAGCAGTTTTGAGGAAAATCTCAAGTAAAGGGGCAGCAAAATTATCGAGACAATACTTCAAATCAAGCAAGAGATCATTGGTCTTATACTGAAAACGAAACTTCTTGAAAATAGAATTGGCAGTGCCGAGAATACCGTTAATGGAGGTGTAATCAGAAGCCTGCGAAGCTTTCTGAAGATTGGACACGAGCTCAGGTAGCAGCGCGGGCCACGATTTGGGAAAATCATGCTTCCCGATTACAGCGAGGGCTTCGCTGAGCTGGCTCTGAATCTTCGGTGTGGCGGAGAGCATCAGCGGGACGATTAGGGATTTGATCTGCTCCTTCTCGGGGTCGAGTATTGGGGTGACAGCGGGGGCCCCTCCGTCGTCGGAAGGGGAGGGGGACCACCGACCGCGGAGGTGGTTCTTGAAGTTGACGGCGGCAGCTTGGCGGATCTGTTCATCGATGGAGGACTCAGCAACGAGGCGGAGGACAGCGAGTCCGTAGTTAGGGCGGTTAGAAGCCTCATCAAGTGAGGATTCTGCGTGGCGGCGAGGCTCGGGCGCCGGAGATAGAGTGTGGAGGAAGCACTCCGATAGGAACTGGAGAGTTTGAGGGTTCCACTCCATTAGGGTTTTTGAGCTGGATGAAGAGTGAGGAGTGAATTTGAAGGTGAAAATCAAAAGTGAGAGAGGGAAACCGAGAAAAGAGAGGGACTTTTGAAGACAATCAATAATCTGCTCTCGCTCTCGCTCTCGCTCGCGCTCTCCCTCCCCCACTCACTCGCATCATAACCTAAGTGCCTCTAACTTCCAAAAACAAGAGCAAAAGCGAGACAGAGTGCGCATGCTTTCTTCCATGGTAATGGGTTTTAGGAGGCCCAAATAGTTATTCTTAAATTGCCAGTGTCCGATAGCTGATTGCAGGCCCATTGGGCCCAGTATTCTTTCCTTTATTAGTTGGGATCGTCCTATAGTTACAGCTTCAAATGGATCCATTGCCACTTCCGAAAAGAAAAAGAAAATGGATCCACTGCCCATTGGGTGAATTTAGCGCTTCTCACTTGTCAGTCAGCATATGGAGATTTCATGGAATCATGGGTTAATATATGTGGAGAGTGGAGACTTCACGGATTTCATAAAAAAAAATTGGTTTTTGCAGGCTAAAATATATCTTATTATATAAAAATTCGGTTTTTTAGATAGAATTGACATAGCATATCAAAATATTTTTTAATTTATTTTTTTAATTCATTAAATATAATTTATTACGATAAATTAATTATATTAATTAATTAATTTAATTAAATATTTAAGTATTATATAATTTAAAATTATATAAATTAATTAATTGATTTAATTTTTATGATATGTAAATT